>NC_092090.1:97170835-97228335 GCF_045679555.1 Salvelinus alpinus
CAATGGTGCAGCTGTAAAACTTTTTGAGGATCTGAGTGTCACGCCCTGGCCATAGAGAGGCTTTTATTCTCTATTTTGGTTAGGCCAGGGTGTGACTAGGGTGGGCATTCTAGTTTCTTTATTTCTATGTTTTCTATTTCTTTGTGTTTGGCCGGGTATGGTTCTCAATCAGAGGCAGCTGTCTATCGTTGTATCTGATTGAGAACCATACTTAGGTAGCTCTTTTTCCCACCTGTCTTTGTGGGAAGTTGACTATGTTTAGGGCACATAACCTTGAGCCTCACGGTTTGTTTTTGTCGTGTTTGTTGTTTTGTTCGGCGTCTTCTTTTTCCAAATAAAGAGAAAATGTTCGCTACCCACACTGCACCTCTTCTTTTAATGGCCGTGACACTGAGGGCCCGTGACAAATCTTTTCAGCCTTCTTAAAGGGGGAAGAGGCGTTGTCGTGCCCTCTTCACAACTGTGTGGGTGTGTGTGGACAATGATTATTCCTTAGTGATGTGGACACCAATGATCTTGAAGCTCTCGACCCGCTCCTCTACAGCCCCGTCGATGTGAATGGAGGTGTGCTTGGCCCTCCGTTTCCTGTAGTCCACGATATGCTCCTTTGTCTTGCTGACGTCGAGGGAGAGATTGTTGTCTTGGCAACACTGCCAGGTCTTTGACCTCCTCCCTATAGGCCGTCTCATCGTCGTCGGTGATCAGGCCTACCTACCACTGTCATGTCGTCAGCAAACTTAATGATGGTGTGGGAGTTGTGCCGGGCCTTAGAGTCGTGGGTGAACAGGAAGTACAGGAGAGGCTTAACCACGCGTCCCTGAGTTGCCCCCTGTGTTGAGGATCGGCGTGGCAGATGTATTTTTGCCTACCCTCGTGACCTGGGAGAGGCTCGTCAGGAAGTCCAGGATCCAGTTGCAGAGGGAGGTGTTCAGTCCCATGGTCCTGAGCTCAGTGATGAGCTTGGAGGGCACTATGGTGTTGATGGCTGATCTGTAGTCGATAAACAGCATTCTCACGTAGGTGTTCCTCTTGTCTAGGTGGGAAAGGGCAGTGTGGAGTGTAATGGAGATTGTGTCATCTGTGGATCTGAAGGCGGGAAGGGGGGGTGGGGGGTGGGGGGTTATGTGAATTTAAGTGGGTCCAGGTGGTCTGGGATAATGGTGTTGATGTGAGTCATGACCAGCCTTTCAATGCATTTCATGGTGATAATGTACATGTGTTATATATAATGGGTTTATATATAATGGTGTTATATAAAATGGTGGTATATATAATGGTGTTATATCGAATAGTGTTATATCTAATGGTGTTATATATAATGGTGGTATATATAATGGTGTTATATATAGTGGTGTTATATATAATGGTGTTATATATAATGGTGGTATATCTAGTGGTGTTATATATAATGGTGGTATATATAATGGTGTTATATATAATGGTGGTATATATAATGGTGTTATATATAATGGTGGTATATATAATGGTGGTATATATAATGGTGGTATATCTAGTGGTGTTATATATAATGGTGGTATATATAATGGTGGTATATCTAGTGGTGTTATATATAATGGTGGTATATATAATGGTGTTATATATAATGGTGGTATATATAATGGTGGTATATATAATGGTGGTATATCTAGTGGTGTTATATATAATGGTGTTATATATAATGGTGGTATGTCTAGTGGTGTTATATATAATGGTGGTATATCTAGTGGTGTTATATATATAATGGTGTTATATCTAGTGGTGTTATATATAATGGTGTTATATCTAGTGGTGTTATATATATAATGGTGTTATATCTAGTGGTGTTATATATAGTGGTGGTATATATAATGGTGTTATATCTAGTGGTGTTATATATATAATGGTGTTATATCTAGTGGTGTTATATATAGTGGTGTTATATATAATGGTGTTATATATAATGGTGTTATATATAATTGTGGTATATATAATGGTGTTATATCTAGTGGTGTTATATATAATGGTGTTATATCTAATGGTTTTATATCTAGTGGTGTTATATATAATGGTGTTATATATAATGGTGTTATATATAATGGTTTTATATCTAATGGTGTTATATATAATGGTGTTATATCTAGTGGTGGTATATATAATGGTGTTATATCTAGTGGTGTTATATATAATGGTGTTATATCTAATGGTTTTATATCTAGTGGTGTTATATATAATGGTGTTATATATAATGGTGTTATATATAATGGTGTTATATCTAATGGTTTTATATCTAGTGGTGTTATAGATAATGGTGTTATATATAATGGTGTTATATATAATGGTGTTATATTTAATGGTGTGATATCTAATGGTGTTATACACTGAGTGTTCAAAACATTAGGAACACCTTCCTAATATTGAGTGTCACCCCCGTTTGCCCTCAGAACAGCCTCAAGGTGTTGAAAGCGTGACACAGGGATGCTGGCCCATGTTGCCTCCTAATCTTCCCACTGTTGTGTCACGTTTGCCTGTATGTTCTTTGGGTGGAGGACCATTCTAGATACACACGGGAAACTGTTGAGCGTGAAAAACCCAGCAGCGTTGTAGTTCTTGACACAAACCAGTGCGCCTGGCACCTACTACCATACCCCATTCAAAGGCACTTACATCTTTTGCACATTCACCCTCTCTCTGAATGGCACACATGCACAATCCATGTCTCAATTGTCTCAAGGCTTAAAAATCCTTCTTTAACTTTTCTTCTCCTGTTCATCTGATTGATGGTGTTTTGATGAATACTGTGGGTTGTGAGATGTGGTCACCTGACTGAAGGCTTTGTTGTTGTGCTATCAGAAGAGACATTCATAGATCATTTATAGTGTTTCTCAGGAGTCAGGAGGACAGTAAAATGAGAGACACACTTCCTCTGAGTCACTCTGCCCATCTCAGACTCTACATCACTGTCTCTTACTCTCTAATTTCGTCTGTCCGCCTCTCTCTCTCTCTCTCTCTCTGTCTCTGTCTCTCTCTGTCTCTCTGTCTCTCTCTGTCTCTCTGTCTCTCTCTGTCTCTCTCTGTCTCTCTGTCTCTCTCTGTCTCTCTCTGTCTCTCTCTCTCTCTCTCTCTCTCTGTCTCTGTTACTCTCTCTCTCTGTCTCTCTGTCTCTCTCTCTCTGTCTCTGTTACTCTCTCTCTCTGTCTCTCTCTCGCTCTCTCTTTCTGTCTCCCCCTCTCTTCTCCTTTTCATTCTTAATCCATCCTTCTCTCTTTCCCTCTTCCAGAGTGTGATTCTCTCCCTCCCTCTTCCAGAGTGTGATTCTCTCCCTCCCTCTTCCATAGTGTGATTCTCTCCCTCCCTCTTCCAGAGTGTGATTCTCTCCCTCACTCTTTCGGAGTGTGATTCTCTCCCTCCCTCTTTCAGAGTGTGATTCTCTCCCTCCCTCTTCCAGAGTTTGATTCTCTCCCTCCCTCTTCCAGAGTTTGATTCTCTCCCTCCCTCTTTCAGAGTGTGATTCTCTCCCTCCCTCTTTCAGAGTGTGATTCTCTCCCTCCCTCTTCCAGAGTGTGATTCTCTCCCTCCCTCTTCCAGAGTGTGATTCTCTCCCTCCCTCTTTCAGAGTGTGATTCTCTCCCTCCCTCTTCCAGAGTGTGATTCTCTCCCTCACTCTTCCAGAGTGTGATTCTCTCCCTCCCTCTTCCAGAGTGTGATTCTCTCCCTCCCTCTTCCAGAGTGTGATTCTCTCCCTCCCTCTTCCAGAGTGTGATTCTCTCCCTCCCTCTTCCAGAGTGTGATTCTCTCCCTCCCTCCCTCTTCCAGAGTGTGATTCTCTCCCTCCCTCCCTCTTCCAGAGTGTGATTCTCTCCCTCCCTCCCTCTTCCAGAGTGTGATTCTCTCTCTCCCTCTTCCAGAGTGTGATTCTCTCTCTCCCTCTTCCAGAGTGTGATTCTCTCTCTCCCTCTTCCAGAGTGTGATTATCTCCCTCCCTCTTCCAGATTGTGATTCTCTCTCTCCCTCTTCCAGAGTGTGATTGGAGCTGTAATGAGTGTAAGGGTCCTCTGCATACTGACTGTCTGCAGTGTATGGAGGGACATGTTCTGCAGGACGGACTCTGCGTCCAGGGCTGCTCCCCAGGGTCCTACCAGGATGGAGAGAGATGCCTCAGTACGTGCCTGAATAGAATATGATCATTTCACGTTTTTATTCAATGTTTTGTCATTGAATGTTATAAGACGGTTATACCTTCTAACATATATTGTCTGTTTCTCTCTCTCATTTCTCGTCTCCCCCGTCTCTCTCTTATCTCTCTCTCTCTCCCCTTTTCTCTCGCTCTCTCTCTCGTCCCCCCCCTCTCTCTCTCGGTCTTTCTCTCGTTTCTCATCTTTCGTCTCTCCCTCTCGTCTATCTCTCTCATCTCTCTCGCTCTCTCTTTGTCTCTCTATCTGTCTGTGCCAGGTTGTGATGAGCAGTGTGAGGGATGCCAGGGTCCAGGGCAGTGTGGGCGGTGCCAGCCTCCCTATGCCACCCTGCAGGGTCTCTGTGTGTTGGAGTGTGGAAGGAACTACTTTCTGGACTCCTCTCTACAGCTTTGTACATGTAAGAAAAACAAATAGATGAATCCGGTTTCAGATCGGGGTATTTGGAAATAGCAACAGGATGGTTTTCTTTTTTCAATATCGTCAAAACAATTTTTCAATACGTTAGAATATTTGTTGCGACTACACACAATACCCTAATATGACATCACAATACCCCATAATGACAGAGCAAAAAACTGTTATTTAGAAGTAAAAAAAAATGAAAAAGAAAGATAATTATAAATGACAAAAAAAAACGTAATATCTGATTTACATAAGTTTTCAGACCCTTTACTCAGTACTTTGTTGAAGCACCTTTGGCAGCGATTACAGCCTCGAGTCTTCTTGGGTATGACGCTACAAGCTTGGCACACCTATATTTGGGGAGTTTCTCCCATTCTTCTCTACAGAGCTCATTCAGACTTGTCCCGAAGCCACTCCTGCGTTGTCTTGGCTGTGTGGTTAGGGTCGTTGTCCAGTTGTCTTCAGTCTGAGGTACTGAGCGCTTTGGAGCAGGTTCATCTTTCCCTCGATCCTGACTGGTTTCCCGGTCTCCCAGTCCCTGCCGCTGAAAAACACCCCCACAGCATGATGCTGCCACCATCATGCGTCACCGTAGGGATGGTGCCAGTTTTCCTCCAGACATGACGCTTGGCATTCAGGCCAAAGAGTTCCATCTTGGTTTCATCAGACCAGAGAATCTTGTTTCTCATGGTCTGAAAGTCTTTAGGTGCCTTTTGGCAAACTCCAAGGGGGATGTCATGTGCCTTTTACTGAGGAGTGGCCTCCGTCTGGCCACTCCATCATAAAGGCCTGATTGGTGGAGTGCTCCAGAGATGGTTGTCCTTCTGGAAGGTTCTCCCATCTCGACAGAGGAACTATGGAGCTCTGTCAGAGTGACCATCAAGTTCTTGGTCACCTCCCTAACCAAGGCCCTTCTCCCCCAACTGCTCAGTTTGGCCAGGCAGCCAGGTCTAGGAGTCTTGGTGGTTACAAACTTCTTTCATTTACGAATTTACCACAGGTGGACTCCAATCAAGTTGTAAAAACATCTTAAGGATGATCAATGGAAACAGGATGCATGTGAGCCCAATTTCAAGTCTCATACCAAAGAGTCTGAATACTTATTTAAATATGATATATCTGTTTTCTATAAAATTTGCAACCATTTCTAAAAACCTGTTTTCACTTTGTTATTATGAGCTATTGTGTGTAGATTGATGCATAATTTTTATTTAATCAATTTTAGAATAAGGCTGTAACGTAACAAAATGTGGAAAAAGTTAATTGGGTTTGAATACTTTCTGAATGCGCTGTATATTCAGCTTTATGATCTGGATTGCCTGTCTTTGCAATTTGTTTATTTTCATTTGTGTGCGTTAGCATATTTAGCTAGCAACCTCTGTTGAAATTCTCTAGTACTTTTGTTAGCATTCTGGAAATAGACACCCAATGTTATAATTTTGCGTGCTTTTAGCACCCCCTTGTGTACTACGCTGGTAGTATGATAAATCCCGGGATGAGAGAAGGACGGTATGATGACATGAAAATCTCCACCCTATTGAGTAGAAACACCTGAAATTCATATCCAAAATGTCTTATTTTTTAAATCAAAGGTTTCATCTACAAATTACAACCCACTGTTGAGACACGTAGTGCTGTTTGCATTCTCAAGCCCTTGACATATTCATCATCATCGATCTTACAGTATTAATCAACAGATTGTGTTATCCCCCTTGTTTCCCAGCATGCTCTGCTGACTGTGTGGAGTGTGAGGGGATGGGTCGTTGCACCGTTTGTAGACAGAACACCTACCTAAGAGACGGATACTGCACTCCGGACTGTGGACACGGTTTCTATGCTGATAAGAAGACCAGGACATGCCATGGTAAATCTTCACTACTGTTTCAGAGACTAGTATCAAGCCCTGGGGGACACCAGTAGAGAGAACATTAGAGGACCCAGTACCAAGCCCTGGGGGACACCAGTAGACAGAACAGCAGAGGACCTAGTACTGAGCCTTGGGGGACACCAGTAGAGAGAACAGCAGAGGACCTAGTACTGAGCCCTGGGGGACACCAGTAGAGAGAACAGCAGAGGACCTAGTATCAAGCCCTGGGGGACACCAGTAGAGAGAACATTAGAGGACCCAGTACCAAGCCCTGGGGGACACCAGTAGACAGAACAGCAGAGGACCTAGTACTGAGCCTTGGGGGACACCAGTAGAGAGAACAGCAGAGGACCCAGTACCAAGCCCTGGGGGACACCAGTAGAGAGAACATTAGAGGACCCAGTACCAAGCCCTGGGGGACACCAGTAGACAGAACAGCAGAGGACCTAGTACTGAGCCCTGGGGGACACCAGTAGAGAGAACAGCAGAGGACCTAGTATCAAGCCCTGGGGGACACCAATAGAGAGAACATTAGAGAACCTAGTACCAAGCCCTGGGGGACCCCAGTAGAGAGAACATTAGAGGACCCAGTACCAAGCCCTGGGGGAACCCAGTAAGGAGAGAACATTATAGGAGCCAGTACTGAGCCCTGGGGGACACCAGTAGAGAGAACATTAGAGGACCTAGTACTGAGCCCTGGTGGACACCAGTAGAGATAACATTAGAGGACACAGTACCAAGCCCTGGGGGACACCAGTAGAGAGAACATTAGAGGACCCAGTACCAAGCCCTGGGGGACACCAGTAGAGAGAACAGCAGAGGACCTAGTGCCGAGCCCTGGGGGACACCAGTAGAGAGAACAGCAGAGGACCTAGTACCGAGCTCTGGGGGACACCAGTGGAGAATCTAAAGGGGACTATGTCGCTCTCTCAGAAGCTTGGCTGGTGTGTAAAACCTGTGAATTCAGAGAAATAATAGCTGTGATGGGTCTGCACTCAAAAAGATGTTACATAAAACTTACCTCATTTTTAGATTTTAGATTTCTCTTCACTACATCAGGGACAGCGTACACAGACATTTCACTATCCCTGATGCAGGGATGCAGGGAAGCTTTATGCGACATCTTTCTGAGTGCGGACCCATCACACCTTTTGTTCGTCTGGACACCAGTAGAGAGACAGAACTTTGATCCATGCATTGGACACTTATCATTGGACACTCTTTCTCTCTCCCTCTCTCCTTCTCTCTCTCCCTCCCTCTCTCCCTCATGTTCTCTCTCTCTCCCTCTCTCTCTCTCCTTCTCTCTCTCTCTCCTTCCCTCTCTCCCTCTCTTACGCTCTCTCTCTCTCTCTCTCTCTCTCTCTCTCTCTCTCTCTCTCTCTCTCTCTCTCTCTCTCTCCCTCCCTCCCTCCCTTTCTCTCTCCCTCATGCTCTCTCTCTCTCTCTCTCTCTCTCTCTCTCTCTCTCTCTCTCTCTCTCTCTCTCTCTCTCTCTCTCTCTCTCCCTCCCTCCCTTTCTCTCTCCCTCATGCTCACTCTCTCTCTCCCTCTCTCTCTCTCTCTTACGCTCTCTCTCTCACCCTCTCTTACGCTCTCTCTCTCCTTCTCTCTCTCTCTCCTTCCCTCTCTCCCTCCCTTTCTTTCTCCCTCTCTCTCTCTTTCCCTCCCACTCTATCTATCTCTCTGTCTCCCTCCCTCTCTCTCTCTCTCTCTCTCTCTCTTTCTCTCTCTCACTTCTTCCCTCCCTCCAGCTAACAGCCAGGCCCCAACCCTGCATATCAGTGGATCTCTGTTGGTGCCCATTGGGGGAACCACACCCCTGTTCACCAGCCTAATCTCTGCTCAGGACCAAGACAGGTTAAACTCTCCTTTAACACTCTTTCTGTTTTTAACCTTCATTTAACCAGAATAATCTTTTGAGGTTGAGAACCTCTTCCTTTTCTTTTCAACAGAGATCTGTCTCACTCTGTAAATTGTTTTGCAATATTGTTTGGTTGGTAAAGTTTGGTTTCGATGTTGACCTGCCAGCCCTCCAGAGAGCCTGGTGTTCCAGCTGCTGCAGCCCCCCACTACAGGCTGTTTGGTTGTCCTGGAGGAGGGCAGGGAGACAGAGTTGGCCCGGGACGACACCTTCTCCTGGGCCCAGCTACAGAGCGGACAGGTCCGCTTCACACATGACAAGGACAAGGCCAGGTGAGTGTACTGTACAGACAGAGAATTAAAGGAATCTCTCTCTCTCTCTTTCTCTCTCTCTCTCTCTGTCTCTCTCTGTCTCTCTCTGTCTCTCTCTGTCTCTCTCTGTATCTCTCTGTCTCTCTCTGTCTCTCTCTCTCTCTCTCTCTCTCTCTCTCTCTGAGTGTGTGTAATGTTGTTGTATTGTTCCAGGAGTGGACAGTTCTCCCTGCGTGTGTCTGACCCTCAGCTCTTCTCCCGACCAGAGATGATTCAGATACAGGCAGTGTCCATGCAGGTACCATTTAAGCTTGGACCCCTCAACCTCCTCTAGAATCTGTATTTATTGTGAATAGTAAGAGCAGAGCAGATATTTCCAATGAACAGAAGGTCTCCTCTCTCTAAAGGGGAACTGAGGACAGTAGAATTGTAGCATGCAAGGCTCGTTCTGCCACCCTGCTCCTCAATACACTCTTTAAAGAACACAGCACCAAACCAGGAAGCAAAGAAAAATATATTTACATATTCGTATGGTGGATCCTTGAGGGGACTGGGAAGGGGTGCTGACAACTCTCGCCCTGTTCATAAACACAGAGAAAGGTTAGCCTGTCTCTCCTCGCGTGTATCAAAAGGGGTTTTCTAAGTGCTTGTGGGGGGCCTAGCTTAGCGTGCTCGCATGTTGGCAACCGTAGTCACTTATATATCAGCTGTGTCCAATGGGGTTGTTTTCCCCTGAGCTCTGCTCTGCAGTGAGGCACGACTCCCCAGACACAACAGAGTCAATAGAGAGAGAGAGAGAGAGAGAGTTGTCTGCCTGACTGGAAGAGATAAAGAGCAGCCTTTGCCTGCCAAAACCTAGGGGCCCGTTGAGCCCTCTCTATAAATTTAGAGGCCCGCTGAACCTTCTCTATAAACCCAGGGGCCCGCTGAGCCCTCTCTATAAACCTAGGGGCCCGCTGAGCCCTCTCTATAAACCCAGGGGCCCGCTGAGCCCTCTCTATAAACCTAGGGGCCCGCTGAGCCCTCTCTATTAACCTTGGGACCCCTGAGCCCTCTCTATAAATCTAGGGGCCCCCTGAGCCCTCTCTATAAACCTAGGGGCCCGCTGAGCCCTCTCTATTAACCTAGGGGCCCGCTGAGCCCTCTCTATTAACCTAGGGGCCCGCTGAGCCCTCTCTATAAACCTAGGGGCCCGCTGAGCCCTCTCTATAAACCTAGGGGCCCGCTGAGCCCTCTCTATAAACCTAGGGGCCCGCTGAGCCCTCTCTATAAACCTAGGGGCCCGCTGAGCCCTCTCTATAAACCTAGGGGCCCGCTGAGCCCTCTCTATTAACCTAGGGGCCCGCTGAGCCCTCTCTATAAACCTAGGGGCCCGCTGAGCCCTCTCTATAAACCTAGGGGCCCGCTGAGCCCTCTCTATAAACCTAGGGGCCCGCTGAGCCCTCTCTATAAACCTAGGGGCCCGCTGAGCCCTCTCTATAAACCTAGGGGCCCGCTGAGCCCTCTCTATAAACCTAGGGGCCTGCTGAACCCTCTCTATAAACCTAGGGGCCTGCTGAGCCCTCTCTATTAACCTAGGGGCCCGCTGAGCCCTCTCTATTAACCTAGGGGCCCGCTGAGCCCTCTCTAGTATGGACCTGCACAGAACAGTGCTCTAGATACAACAATGAACAATGATTTAGTATGGACCTGTACAGAACTGCGCTCCAGGGACAACAATGAACAGTGATTTAGTATGGACCTGCACAGAACAGAGCTTCAGGGACAACAATGTAGCCTTTTGGAAAGTTGGACAATAGGGCTCTGCAGGGAGAACAAGGTACTTGATTTAGCGTGGTCACAGTACACAGGGACCACAATATGTAACTATTTAGCGTGGTCACAGAGTAGCACAGGAAATGTCGTCTACTTGATTTACGGGGGCACAGCATTGTACAGAACATGTCTCTGAATGGGGAGAACAATGTACTAGATTTAGTGGGGAGCAGAGTAGGACGCTACACCTCTGCAGGGGAGGTGTAGAAGCTGTTCAGGAGCCTGTTGGTGTCAGATTATTCCGGGTCTTCCTCTCACACCGCCTGATAAAGAGGTCATGGATGGCATGGAGCTCGGCCCCGGTGATATACTGGGCTGTCCACACCACCCTTTGTAGCGGCAAGGCGATCGAAGGCGGTGCTGTTGCCGTACCAGGCGGTGATGCAGCCAGTCAAGATGCTCTCAAGGGTGCCGCTGTAGAACTTTTTGAGGATCTGAGGACCCATGACAAACCTTTTCAACGTCCTGAAGGGGACGAAGCGCCGTCGCAGTTCTTCATGACAGTGCAAGCGTGAGTGGACCATTTGAAGTTTTGGACACCGATGAACGTGAAGCTCTCGACCCGCTCCACTGCAGCCCCGTCGATGTGGATGAGGACGTGCTCGCAGTTACCCTCCTTTGGTCTTACTGACGTTGAGGGAGAGGTTGTTGTCCCGGCAACACACTTCCAGCTCACCGACCTCCTTCCTGTCGGCTGCCTCGTCGTCGCCGGTGAATCAGACATACCACCGTCGTGTCGTCAGCGAACTTGATGACGGTGTTGGAGTCGTGTGTTGGAGTCGTGTGTTGGAGTCGTGTGTTGGAGTCGTGTGTTGGAGTCGTGTGTGGCCACGCAGAGCCGTCCCTCCCTCTGCTAGACAGTTAAAAGGTTTCCGTTGTTTCAGAATGCTGTATCTAGTAGTCGTGGCCATTCCATTTCCTGGTCTAATTGGGGCATAGAAGTTGAGTCAGATAAAGATAGATCTGACCTCTCTACCTCAATTCTTCTGTCGAAATGTGTCGATCATTTTATCGTCTCTTATTTTTGTTTCGTTGTTATTAATTTCTTAACTATTATTTTTCATTGCCCTCCTATCCATTTTCAAGCGTCAACATCAAGTTGAGTGAAAAAAAAGTGTGGTGTTACAACTCTTACAATAACCAAGCTGTTGTTAAGACCCTCCTCTCTGCCGTACAGGCTCCGAAGATTCTTACCCTCAATCCTTTGCTGGTGGACGGAGGAAAGACATCGGTCATCTCCAAGACCGTGCTTCAGATCGACGACCCAGACAACCCTCAGGTGTGTGTGTGTGTGTGTGTGTGTGTGTGTGTGTGTGTGTGTGTGTGTGTGTGTGTGTGTGTGTGTGTGTGTGTGTGTGTGTGTGTGTGTGTGTGTGTGTGTGTGTGTGTGTGTGTGTGTGTGTGTGTGTGTGTGTGTGTGTGTGTGTGTGTGTTTTTATATCTAAACATCCTCTAAATATGTCCTCCTCTCAGGACGTCCTGGTCATGGTTCTGGACCCGCCCCAACATGGCCTTCTGACCCGTCTCCACGGCGACTGGGCGCTAAGCCAATTCAAGATGGAGGAGTTGTCACGGGAACAGGTGCAGTACGTCCACGACGGGTCGCTGGGGAAACGGGACAGGATGCTGCTACAGGTCAACGATGGACACAGCTACCAGAACATTCTACTGCAGATCAACATCACTCAGAAGGTGAGAGAGAGAGAGAGAGAGAGAGAGAGAGAGAGAGAGAGAGAGAGAGAGAGAGAGAGAGAGAGAGAGAGAGAGCGCGAGCCTGACAGCCCTAGCTAGACTCTGAAGTCAAATAGATCTACTGATTGCTGAGTGACCTGGTGCTCCTGACACTCTAACCAAGGAGGGCCTACCTGCCGCCCCTACACTCTAACCACTAGGTTCTGCCAGACCTGGGCCCTGACAGTACATCTCAGTAAGACCAAACTAATGGCGTTCCAAAAAAGGCCATCGCCACGCCTACACTCTAACCACTAGACTACCTGCCGCCCCTACACTCTAACCACTAAGCTATCTGCCACCCCTACACTCTAACCACTAGGCTATCTGCCACCCCAACACTCTAACCACTAGGCTAACTGCCCCCCCCCCCCTACACTCTAACCACTAGGCTACCTGCCGCCCCTACACTCTAACCACTAGGCTACCTGCCGCCCCTACACTCTAACCACTAGAATACCTGCCGCCCCTACACTCTAACCACTAGGCTACCTGCCGCCCCTACACTCTAACCACTAGGCTACCTGCCGCCCCTACACTCTAACCACTAGGCTAACTGCCCCCCCCCCCCTACACTCTAACCACTAGGCTACCTGCCGCCCCTACACTCTAACCACTAGGCTACCTGCCACCCCAACACTCTAACCACTAGGCTACCTGCCACCCCTACACTCTAACCACTAGGCTACCTGCCGCCCCTACACTCTAACCACTAGGCTACCTGCCGCCCCTACACTCTAACCACTAGACTACCTGCCGCCCCTCCACTCTAACCACTAGGCTAACTGCCGCCCCTACAATCTAACCACTAGGCTACCTGCCGCCCCTACGCTCTAACCACTAGGCTACCTGCCGCCCCTCCACTCTAACCACTAGACTACCTGCCGCCCCTACACTCTAACCACTAGACTACCTGCCGCCCCTCCACTCTAACCACTAGGCTAACTGCCGCCCCTACAATCTAACCACTAGACTATCTGCCGCCCCTACCCTCTAACCACTAGGCTACCTGCCACCCCTACACTCTAACCACTAGACTACCTGCCGCCCCTCCACTCTAACCACTAGGCTAACTGCCGCCCCTACAATCTAACCACTAGGCTACCTGCCGCCCCTACACTCTAACCACTAGGCTACCTGCCGCCCCTACGCTCTAACCACTAGACTATCTGCCGCCCCTACCCTCTAACCACTAGGCTACCTGCCACCCCTCCACTCTAACCACTAGGCTAACTGCCGCCCCTACAATCTAACCACTAGGCTACCTGCCGCCCCTACGCTCTAACCACTAGGCTACCTGCCGCCCCTACACTCTAACCACTAGACTACCTGCCGCCCCTCCACTCTAACCACTAGGCTAACTGCCGCCCCTACAATCTAACCACTAGGCTACCTGCCGCCCCTACGCTCTAACCACTAGGCTACCTGCCGCCCCTACACTCTAACCACTAGACTACCTGCCGCCCCTACACTCTAACCACTAGACTACCTGCCGCCCCTCCACTCTAACCACTAGGCTAACTGCCGCCCCTACAATCTAACCACTAGGCTACCTGCCGCCCCTACACTCTAACCACTAGGCTATCTGCCGCCCCTACCCTCTAACCACTAGGCTACCTGCCACCCCTACACTCTAACCACTAGGCTACCTGCCGCCCCTACACTCTAACCACTAGGCTACCTGCCGCCCCTACACTCTAACCACTAGACTACCTGCCGCCCCTACACTCTAACCACTAGGCTACCTGCCGCCCCTACACTCTAACCACTAGGCTACCTGCCGCCCCTACACTCTAACAACTAGACTACCTGCCGCCCCTACACTCTAACCACTAGGCTACCAGCCGCCCCTACGCTCTAACCACTAGGCTACCTGCCGCCCCTACGCTCTAACCACTAGGCTACCAGCCGCCCCTACGCTCTAACCACTAGGCTACCTGCCGCCCCTACGCTCTAACCACTAGGCTACCTGCCACCCCTACACTCTAACCACTAGTCTACCTGCCGCCCCTACACTCTAACCACTAGGCTACCTGCCGCCCCTACACTCTAACCACTAGTCTACCTGCCGCCCCTACACTCTAACCACTAGGCTACCTGCCGCCCCTACACTCTAACCACTAGGCTACCTGCCGCCCCTACACTCTAACCACTAGGCTACCTGCCGCCCCTACACTCTAACCACTAGGCTACCTGCCGCCCCTACACTCTAACCACTAGGCTACCTGCCGCCCCTACACTCTAACCACTAGGCTACCTGCCGCCCCTACACTCTAACCACTAGGCTACCTGCCGTCCCTACACTCTAACCACTAGGCTACCTGCCGCCCCTACACTCTAACCACTAGGCTACCTGCCGTCCCTACACTCTAACCACTAGGCTACCTGCCGCCCCTACACTCTAACCACTAGTCTACCTGCCGCCCCTACACTCTAACCACTAGGCTACCCTACCGTCCCTACATTCTAACCACTAGGCTACTTGCTCTAACCACTAGGCTACCTGCCACCCCAACACTCTAACCACTAGTCTACCTGCCGCCCCTACACTCTAACCACTAGGCTACCTGCCGCCCCTACACTCTAACCACTAGGCTACCCTACCGTCCCTACATTCTAACCACTAGGCTACCTGCTCTAACCACTAGGCTACCTGCCACCCCTACACTCTAACCACTAGGCTACCTGCTCTAACCACTAGGCTACCTGCCGCCCCTACACTCTAAACACTAGGCTACCTGCCGCCCCTACACTCTAACCACTAGGCTACCTGCCGCCCCTACACTCTAACCACTAGGCTACCTGCCGCCCCAACACTCTAACCACTAGTCTACCTGCCGCCCCTACACTCTAACCACTAGGCTACCTGCCACCCCTACACTCTAACCACTAGGCTACCTGCCGCCCCTACACTCTAACCACTAGGCTACCTGCCGCCCCAACACTCTAACCACTAGTCTACCTGCCGCCCCTACACTCTAACCACTAGGCTGCCTGCCGCCCCTACACTCTAACCACTAGGCTACCTGCCGCCCCTACACTCTAACCACTAGGCTACCCTACCGTCCCTACATTCTAACCACTAGGCTACCTGCTCTAACCACTAGGCTAACTGCCACCCCTACACTCTAACCACTAGGCTACCTGCCGCCCCTACACTCTAACCACTAGGCTACCTGCCGCCCCTACACTCTAAACACTAGGCTACCTGCCGCCCCTACACTCTAACCACTAGGCTACCTGCCGCCCCTACACTCTAACCACTAGGCTACCTGCCGCCCCAACACTCTAACCACTAGTCTACCTGCCGCCCCTACACTCTAACCACTAGGCTACCTGCCGCCCCTACACTCTAACCACTAGGCTACCTGCCGCCCCTACACTCTAACCACTAGGCTACCTGCCGCCCCAACACTCTAACCACTAGTCTACCTGCCGCCCCTACACTCTAACCACTAGGCTGCCTGCCGCCCCTACACTCTAACCACTAGGCTACCTGCCGCCCCTACATTCTAACCACTAGGCTACCTGCCGCCCCTACACTCTAACCACTAGGCTACCTGCCGCCCCTACACTCTAACCACTAGTCTACCTGCCGCCCCTACACTCTAACCACTAGGCTACCTGCCGCCCCTACACTCTAACCACTAGGCTACCAGCTCTAACCACTAGGCTACCTGCTCTAACCACTAGGCTACCTGCCTCCCCTACACTCTAACCACTAGGCTACCTGCCGCCCCTACGCTCTAACCACTAGGCTACCTGCCGCCCCAGCCTTACCCACCTGCCTGCCCGCTGGCCTGTCTGCCTGTTCTCAGGCTCACTGGGGCACACGCTCCACGCTCACAAACAAACCAACTAACTCTCCACGCTCTGTTTAGTTTTCCTCCTGCATGTCTTTTCCTCCTTCCTGTCCTTCCTGTCTTCCTCCTTCCTGTCTTCTACGTCTTTGTCTTCAACTCTTGTTTCTTTCTTATTTCACCTTATCATGGGGCGGCAGCATGGAGGAGGAGGTGTGATGGTGTGGGGTTGCTTTGCTGGTGACACCGTCGTGATTTATTTAGAATTCAAGGCACACTTAACATGGCTACCACAGCATGGCTACCACAGCATGGCTACCACAGCATGGCTACCACAGCATGGCTACCACAGCATGGCTACCACAGCATGGCTACCACAGCATGGCTACCACAGCATGGCTACCACAGCATATGGGGAGGCAGGTAGCCTAGTGGTTAGAGTGTTAGACTAGTAACCGAAAGGTTGCAAGTTCAAATCCCCGAGCTGACAAGGTACAAATCTGTCGTTCTGCCCCAGGCAGGCAGTTAACCCCACTGTTCCTAGGCCGTCATTGTAAATAAGAATTTGTTCTTAACTGACTTGCCTAGTTAAATAAAGGTAAAATATATAAATCTTCTTTCCCTTCTCCTCTGCATATCCCAAATGATTTTTCCCTCTGCTGTCTTCTCCATTCCTTTCCCCTAATTGTATCCCTCCCTCCCCTCCTCCTCCTACTCTACCTCTCCTCCGCAGACATCCCCTCCAAGTTAAGTGGTCCAGGCCTTTCCACGCTCTACAAGCACTTTATATGGCAGGCAGGAAACTCTCTTTCTCTCTCTCTGTCTCTCTCTCTCTCTCATATTATAATTTTGGATCCATCTTCTAGCGTGAATTTGTTTAATGATGAAGTGTCACTTCATGATAAAAAAAAAAAAGAATCCTCTAAAGATGACCCAGTAAAGGTATAACCCTGTTTAAAGGTATAACCCTGTCTAAAGGTATAACCCTGTCTAAAGGTATTACCCTGTCTAAAGGTATTACCCTGTCTAAAGGTATAACCCTGTCTAAAGGTATTACCCTGTCTAAAGGTATTACCCTGTCTAAAGGTATAACCCTGTCTAAAGGTATTACCCTGTCTAAAGGTATTACCCTGTCTAAAGGTATTACCCTGTCTAAAGGTATTACCCTGTCTAAAGGTATTACCCTGTCTAAAGGTATAACCCTGTCTAAAGGTATAACCCTGTCTAAAGGTATTACCCTGTCTAAAGGTATAACCCTGTCTAAAGGTATTACCCTGTCTAAAGGTATAACCCTGTCTAAAGGTATTACCCTGTCTAAAGGTATTACCCTGTCTAAAGGTATTACCCTGTCTAAAGGTATTACCCTGTCTAAAGGTATAACCCTGTCTAAAGGTATTACCCTGTCTAAAGGTATTACCCTGTCTAAAGGTATAACCCTGTCTAAAGGTATTACCCTGTCTAAAGGTATTACCCTGTCTAAAGGTATTACCCTGTCTAAAGGTATAACCCTGTCTAAAGGTATAACCCTGTCTAAAGGTATTACCCTGTCTAAAGGTATAACCCTGTCCTGTCTAAAGGTATTACCCTGTCTAAAGGTATTACCCTGTCTAAAGGTATAACCCTGTCCTGTCTAAAGGTATTACCCTGTCTAAAGGTATAACCCTGTCTAAAGGTATTACCCTGTCTAAAGGTATTACCCTGTCTAAAGGTATTACCCTGTCTAAAGGTATAACCCTGTCTAAAGGTATTACCCTGTCCTGTCTAAAGGTATTACCCTGTCCTGTCTAAAGGTATAACCCTGTCTAAAGGTATTACCCTGTCTAAAGGTATTACCCTGTCTAAAGGTATTACCCTGTCTAAAGGTATAACCCTGTCTAAAGGTATTACCCTGTCTAAAGGTATAACCCTGTTTAAAGGTATAACCCTGTCTAAAGGTATAACCCTGTCTAAAGGTATTACCCTGTCTAAAGGTATTACCCTGTCTAAAGGTATTACCCTGTCTAAAGGTATAACCCTGTCTAAAGGTATTACCCTGTCTAAAGGTATTACCCTGTCTAAAGGTATAACCCTGTCTAAAGGTATTACCCTGTCTAAAGGTATTACCCTGTCTAAAGGTATAACCCTGTCTAAATGTATAACCCTGTCTAAAGGTATTACCCTGTCTAAAGGTATTACCCTGTCTAAAGGTATAACCATGTCTAAAGGTATTACCCTGTCTAAAGGTATTATCCTGTCTAAAGGTATTACCCTGTCTAAAGGTATTACCCTGTCTAAAGGTATAACCCTGTCTAAAGGTATTACCCTGTCTAAAGGTATTACCCTGTCTAAAGGTATTACCCTGTCTAAAGGTATAACCCTGTCTAAAGGTATTACCCTGTCTAAAGGTATTACCCTGTCTAAAGGTATAACCCTGTCTAAAGGTATTACCCTGTCTAAAGGTATTACCCTGTCTAAAGGTATTACCCTGTCTAAAGGTATAACCCTGTCTAAAGGTATAACCCTGTCTAAAGGTATTACCCTGTCTAAAGGTATAACCCTGTCCTGTCTAAAGGTATAACCCTGTCTAAAGGTATTACCCTGTCTAAAGGTATTACCCTGTCTAAAGGTATAACCCTGTCCTGTCTAAAGGTATTACCCTGTCTAAAGGTATAACCCTGTCTAAAGGTATTACCCTGTCTAAAGGTATTACCCTGTCTAAAGGTATTACCCTGTCTAAAGGTATAACCCTGTCTAAAGGTATAACCCTGTCTAAAGGTATTACCCTGTCCTGTCTAAAGGTATAACCCTGTCTAAAGGTATAACCCTGTCTAAAGGTATTACCCTGTCTAAAGGTATTACCCTGTCTAAAGGTATTATCCTGTCTAAAGGTATTACCCTGTCCTGTCTAAAGGTATAACCCTGTCTAAAGGTATAACCTTGTCTAAAGGTATAACCCTGTCTAAAGGTATAACCCTGTCCTGTCTAAAGGTATAACCCTGTCTAAAGGTATAACACTGTCTAAAGGTATAACCCTGTCTAAAGGTATAACCCTGTCTAAAGTTTTAACCCTGTCTAAAGGTATTACCCTGTCTAAAGGTATAACCCTGTCTAAAGGTATAACCCTGTCTAAAGGTATAACCCTGTCTAAAGGTATAACCCTGTCCTGTCTAAAGGTATAACCCTGTCTAAAGGTATTACCCTGTCCTGTCTAAAGGTATTACCCTGTCCTGTCTAAAGGTATAACCCTGTCTAAAGGTATAACCCTGTCCTGTCTAAAGGTATAACCCTGTCTAAAGGTATAACCCTGTCTATAGGTATAACCCTGTCTAAAGGTATTACCCTGTCCTGTCTAAAGGTATTACCCTGTCTAAAGGTATAACCCTGTCTAAAGGTATAACCCTGTCTAAAGGTATTACCCTGTCTAAAGGTATAACCCTGTCTAAAGGTATTACCCTGTCTAAAGGTATTACCCTGTCTAAAGGTATTACCCTGTCTAAAGGTATTACCCTGTCTAAAGGTATAACCCTGTCTAAAGGTATTACCCTGTCTAAAGGTATTACCCTGTCTAAAGGTATTACCCTGTCTAAAGGTATTACCCTGTCTAAAGGTATAACCCTGTCTAAAGGTATTACCCTGTCTAAAGGTATTACCCTGTCCTGTCTAAAGGTATAACCCTGTCTAAAGGTATAACCCTGTCTAAAGGTATTACCCTGTCCTGTCTAAAGGTATAACCCTGTCTAAATGTATAACCCTGTCTAAAGGTATTACCCTGTCTAAAGGTATTACCCTGTCCTGTCTAAAGGTATAACCCTGTCTAAAGGTATTACCCTGTCCTGTCTAAAGGTATTACCCTGTCCTGTCTAAAGGTATAACCCTGTCTAAAGGTATAACCCTGTCCTGTCTAAAGGTATAACCCTGTCTAAAGGTATAACCCTGTCTAAAGGTATAACCCTGTCTAAAGGTATAACCCTGTCTATAGGTATAACCCTGTCTAAAGGTATTATCCTGTCTAAAGGTATTACCCTGTCTAAAGGTATTACCCTGTCTAAAGGTATAACCCTGTCTAAAGGTATTACCCTGTCTAAAGGTATTACCCTGTCTAAAGGTATTACCCTGTCTAAAGGTATAACCCTGTCTAAAGGTATTACCCTGTCTAAAGGTATTACCCTGTCTAAAGGTATAACCCTGTCTAAAGGTATTACCCTGTCTAAAGGTATTACCCTGTCTAAAGGTATTACCCTGTCTAAAGGTATAACCCTGTCTAAAGGTATAACCCTGTCTAAAGGTATTACCCTGTCTAAAGGTATAACCCTGTCCTGTCTAAAGGTATAACCCTGTCTAAAGGTATTACCCTGTCTAAAGGTATTACCCTGTCTAAAGGTATAACCCTGTCCTGTCTAAAGGTATTACCCTGTCTAAAGGTATAACCCTGTCTAAAGGTATTACCCTGTCTAAAGGTATTACCCTGTCTAAAGGTATTACCCTGTCTAAAGGTATAACCCTGTCTAAAGGTATAACCCTGTCTAAAGGTATTACCCTGTCCTGTCTAAAGGTATAACCCTGTCTAAAGGTATAACCCTGTCTAAAGGTATTACCCTGTCTAAAGGTATTACCCTGTCTAAAGGTATTATCCTGTCTAAAGGTATTACCCTGTCCTGTCTAAAGGTATAACCCTGTCTAAAGGTATAACCTTGTCTAAAGGTATAACCCTGTCTAAAGGTATAACCCTGTCCTGTCTAAAGGTATAACCCTGTCTAAAGGTATAACCCTGTCTAAAGGTATAACCCTGTCTAAAGGTATAACCCTGTCTAAAGTTTTAACCCTGTCTAAAGGTATTACCCTGTCTAAAGGTATAACCCTGTCTAAAGGTATAACCCTGTCTAAAGGTATAACCCTGTCTAAAGGTATAACCCTGTCCTGTCTAAAGGTATAACCCTGTCTAAAGGTATTACCCTGTCCTGTCTAAAGGTATTACCCTGTCCTGTCTAAAGGTATAACCCTGTCTAAAGGTATAACCCTGTCCTGTCTAAAGGTATAACCCTGTCTAAAGGTATAACCCTGTCTATAGGTATAACCCTGTCTAAAGGTATTACCCTGTCCTGTCTAAAGGTATTACCCTGTCTAAAGGTATAACCCTGTCTAAAGGTATAACCCTGTCTAAAGGTATTACCCTGTCTAAAGGTATAACCCTGTCTAAAGGTATTACCCTGTCTAAAGGTATTACCCTGTCTAAAGGTATTACCCTGTCTAAAGGTATTACCCTGTCTAAAGGTATAACCCTGTCTAAAGGTATTACCCTGTCTAAAGGTATTACCCTGTCTAAAGGTATTACCCTGTCTAAAGGTATTACCCTGTCTAAAGGTATAACCCTGTCTAAAGGTATTACCCTGTCTAAAGGTATTACCCTGTCCTGTCTAAAGGTATAACCCTGTCTAAAGGTATAACCCTGTCTAAAGGTATTACCCTGTCCTGTCTAAAGGTATAACCCTGTCTAAAGGTATAACCCTGTCTAAAGGTATTACCCTGTCCTGTCTAAAGGTATAACCCTGTCTAAAGGTATTACCCTGTCCTGTCTAAAGGTATTACCCTGTCCTGTCTAAAGGTATAACCCTGTCTAAAGGTATAACCCTGTCCTGTCTAAAGGTATAACCCTGTCTAAAGGTATAACCCTGTCTAAAGGTATAACCCTGTCTAAAGGTATAACCCTGTCTATAGGTATAACCCTGTCTAAAGGTATTACCCTGTCCTGTCTAAAGGTATTACCCTGTCTAAAGGTATAACCCTGTCTAAAGGTATAACCCTGTCTAAAGGTATTACCCTGTCTAAAGGTATAACCCTGTCTAAAGGTATTACCCTGTCTAAAGGTATTACCCTGTCTAAAGGTATTACCCTGTCTAAAGGTATTACCCTGTCTAAAGGTATAACCCTGTCTAAAGGTATTACCCTGTCTAAAGGTATTACCCTGTCTAAAGGTATTACCCTGTCTAAAGGTATAACCCTGTCTAAAGGTATTACCCTGTCTAAAGGTATTACCCTGTCCTGTCTAAAGGTATAACCCTGTCTAAAGGTATAACCCTGTCTAAAGGTATTACCCTGTCCTGTCTAAAGGTATAACCCTGTCTAAAGGTATAACCCTGTCTAAAGGTATTACCCTGTCTAAAGGTATTACCCTGTCCTGTCTAAAGGTATAACCCTGTCTAAAGGTATAACCCTGTCTAAAGGTATTACCCTGTCTAAAGGTATAACCCTGTCTAAAGGTATTACCCTGTCTAAAGGTATTACCCTGTCTAAAGGTATAACCCTGTCTAAAGGTATTACCCTGTCCTGTCTAAAGGTATAACCCTGTCTAAAGGTATAACCCTGTCTAAAGGTATAACCCTGTCTAAAGGTATAACCCTGTCTAAAGGTATAACCCTGTCTAAAGGTATTACCCTGTCCTGTCTAAAGGTATAACCCTGTCTAAAGGTATTACCCTGTCTAAAGGTATAACCCTGTCTAAAGGTATTACCCTGTCTAAAGGTATAACCCTGTCTAAAGGTATTACCCTGTCCTGTCTAAAGGTATAACCCTGTCTAAAGGTATTACCCTGTCTAAAGGTATAACCCTGTCTAAAGGTATTACCCTGTCTAAAGGTATAACCCTGTCTAAAGGTATAACCCTGTCTAAAGGTATAACCCTGTCTAAAGGTATTACCGTGTCTAAAGGCATTACCCTGTCTAAAGGTATTACCCTGTCTAAAGGTATTACCCTGTCTAAAGGTATTACCCTGTCCTGTCTAAAGGTATTACCCTGTCCTGTCTAAAGGTATAACCCTGTCTAAAGGTATAACCCTGTCCTGTCTAAAGGTATAACCCTGTCTAAAGGTATTACCCTGTCTAAAGGTATAACCCTGTCTAAAGGTATTACCCTGTCTAAAGGTATTACCCTGTCTAAAGGTATAACCCTGTCCTGTCTAAAGGTATAACCCTGTCTAAAGGTATAACCCTGTCTAAAGGTATAACCCTGTCCTGTCTAAAGGTATAACCCTGTCTAAAGGTATAACCCTGTCTAAAGGTATTACCCTTTCTAAAGGTATTACCCTGTCTAAAGGTATAACCCTGTCCTGTCTAAAGGTATAACCCTGTCTAAAGGTATAACCCTGTCTAAAGGTATTACCCTGTCTAAAGGTATAACCCTGTCTAAAGGTATAACCCTGTCTAAAGGTATAACCCTGTCTAAAGGTATTACCCTGTCTAAAGGTATTACCCTGTCTAAAGGTATAACCCTGTCTAAAGGTATAACCCTGTCTAAAGGTATTGCCCTGTCTAAAGGTATTACCCTGTCTAAAGGTATTACCCTGTCTAAAGGTATAACCCTGTCTAAAGGTATTACCCTGTCTAAAGGTATTACCCTGTCTAAAGGTATAACCCTGTCTAAAGGTATAACCCTGTCTAAAGGTATTACCCTGTCTAAAGGTATTACCCTGTCTAAAGGTATAACCCTGTCTAAAGGTATTACCCTGTCTAAAGGTATTACCCTGTCTAAAGGTATTACCCTGTCTAAAGGTATAACCCTGTCTAAAGGTATTACCCTGTCTAAAGGTATAACCCTGTCTAAAGGTATAACCCTGTCTAAAGGTATAACCCTGTCTAAAGGTATAACCCTGTCTAAAGGTATAACCCTGTCTAAAGGTATTACCCTGTCTAAAGGTATTACCCTGTCTAAAGGTTTTACCCTGTCTAAAGGTATAACCCTGTCTAAAGGTATTACCCTGTCTAAAGGTATTACCCTGTCTAAAGGTATTACCCTGTCTAAAGGTATTACCCTGTCTAAAGGTATAACCCTGTCTAAAGGTATTACCCTGTCTAAAGGTATTACCCTGTCTAAAGGTATAACCCTGTCTAAAGGTATTACCCTGTCCTGTCTAAAGGTATAACCCTGTCTAAAGGTATAACCCTGTCTAAAGGTATAACCCTGTCTAAAGGTATAACCCTGTCTAAAGGTATTACCCTATCCTGTCTAAAGGTATAACCCTGTCTAAAGGTATTACCCTGTCTAAAGGTATAACCCTGTCTAAAGGTATTACCCTGTCTAAAGGTATAACCCTGTCTAAAGGTATTACCCTGTCCTGTCTAAAGGTATAACCCTGTCTAAAGGTATTACCCTGTCTAAAGGTATAACCCTGTCTAAAGGTATTACCCTGTCTAAAGGTATAACCCTGTCTAAAGGTATAACCCTGTCTAAAGGTATAACCCTGTCTAAAGGTATTACCGTGTCTAAAGGCATTACCCTGTCTAAAGGTATTACCCTGTCTAAAGGTATTACCCTGTCTAAAGGTATTACCCTGTCTAAAGGTATAACCCTGTCTAAAGGTATAACCCTGTCTAAAGGTATTACCCTGTCTAAAGGTATAACCCTGTCCTGTCTAAAGGTATAACCCTGTCTAAAGGTATTACCCTGTCTAAAGGTATTACCCTGTCTAAAGGTATAACCCTGTCCTGTCTAAAGGTATTACCCTGTCTAAAGGTATAACCCTGTCTAAAGGTATTACCCTGTCTAAAGGTATTACCCTGTCTAAAGGTATTACCCTGTCTAAAGGTATAACCCTGTCTAAAGGTATAACCCTGTCTAAAGGTATTACCCTGTCCTGTCTAAAGGTATAACCCTGTCTAAAGGTATAACCCTGTCTAAAGGTATTACCCTGTCTAAAGGTATTACCCTGTCTAAAGGTATTATCCTGTCTAAAGGTATTACCCTGTCCTGTCTAAAGGTATAACCCTGTCTAAAGGTATAACCTTGTCTAAAGGTATAACCCTGTCTAAAGGTATAACCCTGTCCTGTCTAAAGGTATAACCCTGTCTAAAGGTATAACCCTGTCTAAAGGTATAACCCTGTCTAAAGGTATAACCCTGTCTAAAGTTTTAACCCTGTCTAAAGGTATTACCCTGTCTAAAGGTATAACCCTGTCTAAAGGTATAACCCTGTCTAAAGGTATAACCCTGTCCTGTCTAAAGGTATAACCCTGTCTAAAGGTATTACCCTGTCCTGTCTAAAGGTATTACCCTGTCCTGTCTAAAGGTATAACCCTGTCTAAAGGTATAACCCTGTCCTGTCTAAAGGTATAACCCTGTCTAAAGGTATAACCCTGTCTATAGGTATAACCCTGTCTAAAGGTATTACCCTGTCCTGTCTAAAGGTATTACCCTGTCTAAAGGTATAACCCTGTCTAAAGGTATAACCCTGTCTAAAGGTATTACCCTGTCTAAAGGTATAACCCTGTCTAAAGGTATTACCCTGTCTAAAGGTATTACCCTGTCTAAAGGTATTACCCTGTCTAAAGGTATTACCCTGTCTAAAGGTATAACCCTGTCTAAAGGTATTACCCTGTCTAAAGGTATTACCCTGTCTAAAGGTATTACCCTGTCTAAAGGTATTACCCTGTCTAAAGGTATAACCCTGTCTAAAGGTATTACCCTGTCTAAAGGTATTACCCTGTCCTGTCTAAAGGTATAACCCTGTCTAAAGGTATAACCCTGTCTAAAGGTATTACCCTGTCCTGTCTAAAGGTATAACCCTGTCTAAAGGTATAACCCTGTCTAAAGGTATTACCCTGTCTAAAGGTATTACCCTGTCCTGTCTAAAGGTATAACCCTGTCTAAAGGTATTACCCTGTCCTGTCTAAAGGTATTACCCTGTCCTGTCTAAAGGTATAACCCTGTCTAAAGGTATAACCCTGTCCTGTCTAAAGGTATAACCCTGTCTAAAGGTATAACCCTGTCTAAAGGTATAACCCTGTCTAAAGGTATAACCCTGTCTATAGGTATAACCCTGTCTAAAGGTATTACCCTGTCCTGTCTAAAGGTATTACCCTGTCTAAAGGTATAACCCTGTCTAAAGGTATAACCCTGTCTAAAGGTATTACCCTGTCTAAAGGTATAACCCTGTCTAAAGGTATTACCCTGTCTAAAGGTATTACCCTGTCTAAAGGTATTACCCTGTCTAAAGGTATTACCCTGTCTAAAGGTATAACCCTGTCTAAAGGTATTACCCTGTCTAAAGGTATTACCCTGTCTAAAGGTATTACCCTGTCTAAAGGTATTACCCTGTCCTGTCTAAAGGTATAACCCTGTCTAAAGGTATAACCCTGTCTAAAGGTATTACCCTGTCCTGTCTAAAGGTATAACCCTGTCTAAAGGTATAACCCTGTCTAAAGGTATTACCCTGTCTAAAGGTATTACCCTGTCCTGTCTAAAGGTATAACCCTGTCTAAAGGTATAACCCTGTCTAAAGGTATAACCCTGTCTAAAGGTATTACCCTGTCTAAAGGTATTACCCTGTCTAAAGGTATAACCCTGTCTAAAGGTATAACCCTGTCTAAAGGTATTACCCTGTCTAAAGGTATAACCCTGTCTAAAGGTATTACCCTGTCTAAAGGTATTACCCTGTCTAAAGGTATAACCCTGTCTAAAGGTATTACCCTGTCTAAAGGTATTACCCTGTCTAAAGGTATAACCCTGTCTAAAGGTATTACCCTGTCCTGTCTAAAGGTATAACCCTGTCTAAAGGTATAACCCTGTCTAAAGGTATAACCCTGTCTAAAGGTATAACCCTGTCTAAAGGTATAACCCTGTCTAAAGGTATAACCCTGTCTAAAGGTATTACCCTGTCCTGTCTAAAGGTATAACCCTGTCTAAAGGTATTACCCTGTCTAAAGGTATAACCCTGTCTAAAGGTATTACCCTGTCTAAAGGTATAACCCTGTCTAAAGGTATTACCCTGTCCTGTCTAAAGGTATAACCCTGTCTAAAGGTATTACCCTGTCTAAAGGTATAACCCTGTCTAAAGGTATTACCCTGTCTAAAGGTATAACCCTGTCTAAAGGTATAACCCTGTCTAAAGGTATAACCATGTCTAAAGGTATTACCGTGTCTAAAGGCATTACCCTGTCTAAAGGTATTACCCTGTCTAAAGGTATTACCCTGTCTAAAGGTATTACCCTGTCCTGTCTAAAGGTATTACCCTGTCCTGTCTAAAGGTATAACCCTGTCTAAAGGTATAACCCTGTCCTGTCTAAAGGTATAACCCTGTCTAAAGGTATTACCCTGTCTAAAGGTATAACCCTGTCTAAAGGTATTACCCTGTCTAAAGGTATTACCCTGTCTAAAGGTATAACCCTGTCCTGTCTAAAGGTATAACCCTGTCTAAAGGTATAACCCTGTCTAAAGGTATAACCCTGTCCTGTCTAAAGGTATAACCCTGTCTAAAGGTATAACCCTGTCTAAAGGTATTACCCTTTCTAAAGGTATTACCCTGTCTAAAGGTATAACCCTGTCTAAAGGTATTACCCTGTCCTGTCTAAAGGTATAACCCTGTCTAAAGGTATTACCCTGTCTAAAGGTATAACCCTGTCTAAAGGTATTACCCTGTCTAAAGGTATAACCCTGTCTAAAGGTATAACCCTGTCTAAAGGTATAACCCTGTCTAAAGGTATTACCGTGTCTAAAGGCATTACCCTGTCTAAAGGTATTACCCTGTCTAAAGGTATAACCCTGTCTAAAGGTATTACCCTGTCTAAAGAACAGGGCTCCGGGCAGCCGAGCGGAAATGGAGGAAAACTCGCCTCCCTGCGGACCTGGCATCCTTTCACTCCCTCCTCTCTACATTTTCCTCTTCTGTCTCTGCTGCTAAAGCCACTTTCTACCACTCTAAATTCCAAGCATCTGCCTCTAACCCTAGGAAGCTCTTTGCCACCTTCTCCTCCCTCCTGAATCCTCCTCCCCCTCCCCCCCCCGCCTCCCTCTCTGCAGATGACTTCGTCAACCATTTTGAAAAGAAGGTCGACGACATCCGATCCTCGTTTGCTAAGTCAAACGACACCGCTGGTTCTGCTCACACTGCCCTACCCTGTGCTCTGACCTCTTTCTCCCCTCTCTCTCCAGATGAAATCTCGCGTCTTGTGACGGCCGGCCGCCCAACAACCTGCCCGCTTGACCCTATCCCCTCCTCTCTTCTCCAGACCATTTCCGGAGACCTTCTCCCTTACCTCACCTCGCTCATCAACTCATCCCTGACCGCTGGCTACGTCCCTTCCGTCTTCAAGAGAGCGAGAGTTGCACCCCTTCTGAAAAAACCTACACTCGATCCCTCCGATGTCAACAACTACAGACCAGTATCCCTTCTTTCTTTTCTCTCCAAAACTCTTGAACGTGCCGTCCTTGGCCAGCTCTCCCGCTATCTCTCTCAGAATGACCTTCTTGATCCAAATCAGTCAGGTTTCAAGACCAGTCATTCAACTGAGACTGCTCTTCTCTGTATCACGGAGGCGCTCCGCACTGCTAAAGCTAACTCTCTCTCCTCTGCTCTCATCCTTCTAGACCTATCGGCTGCCTTCGATACTGTGAACCATCAGATCCTCCTCTCCACCCTCTCCGAGTTGGGCATCTCCGGCGCGGCCCACGCTTGGATTGCGTCCTACCTGACAGGTCGCTCCTACCAGGTGGCGTGGCGAGAATCTGTCTCCTCACCACGTGCTCTCACCACTGGTGTCCCCCAGGGCTCTGTTCTTGGCCCTCTCCTATTCTCGCTATACACCAAGTCACTTGGCTCTGTCATAACCTCACATGGTCTCTCCTATCATTGCTATGCAGACGACACACAACTAATCTTCTCCTTTCCCCCTTCTGATGACCAGGTGGCGAATCGCATCTCTGCATGTCTGGCAGACATATCAGTGTGGATGACGGATCACCACCTCAAGCTGAACCTCGGCAAGACGGAGCTGCTCTTCCTCCCGGGGGAGGACTGCCCGTTCCATGATCTCGCCATCACGGTTGACAACTCCATTGTGTCCTCCTCCCAGAGCGCTAAGAACCTTGGCGTGATCCTGGACAACACCCTGTCGTTCTCAACTAACATCAAGGCGGTGGCCCGTTCCTGTAGGTTCATGCTCTACAACATCCGCAGAGTACGACCCTGCCTCACACAGGAAGCGGCGCAGGTCCTAATCCAGGCACTTGTCATCTCCCGTCTGGATTACTGCAACTCGCTGTTGGCTGGGCTCCCTGCCTGTGCCATTAAACCCCTACAACTCATCCAGAACGCCGCAGCCCGTCTGGTGTTCAACCTTCCCAAGTTCTCTCACGTCACCCCGCTCCTCCGCTCTCTCCACTGGCTTCCAGTTGAAGCTCGCATCCGCTACAAGACCATGGTGCTTGCCTACGGAGCTGTGAGGGGAACGGCACCTCAGTACCTCCAGGCTCTGATCAGGCCCTACACCCAAACAAGGGCACTGCGTTCATCCACCTCTGTCCTGCTCGCCTCCCTACCACTGAGGAAGTACAGTTCCCGCTCAGCCCAGTCAAAACTGTTCGCTGCTCTGGCCCCCCAATGGTGGAACAAACTCCCTCACGACGCCAGGACAGCGGAGTCAATCACCACCTTCCGGAGACACCTGAAACCCCACCTCTTTAAGGAATACCTAGGATAGGATAAAGTAATCCTTCTCACCCCCCCCCCCCCTTAAAAGATTTAGATGCACTATTGTAAAGTGGCTGTTCCACTGGATGTCATAAGGTGAATGCACCAATTTGTAAGTCGCTCTGGATAAGAGCGTCTGCTAAATGACTTAAATGTAAATGTAAAGGTATTACCCTGTCTAAAGGTATTACCCTGTCTAAAGGTATAACCCTGTCCTGTCTAAAGGTATTACCCTGTCTAAAGGTATAACCCTGTCTAAAGGTATTACCCTGTCTAAATGTATAACCCTGTCTAAAGGTATTACCCTGTCTAAAGGTATAACCCTGTCTAAAGGTATTACCCTGTCTAAAGGTATTACCCTGTCTAAAGGTATAACCCTGTCTAAAGGTATAACCCTGTCTAAAGGTATAACCCTGTCTAAAGGTATTACCCTGTCTAAAGGTATAACCCTGTCTAAAGGTATAACCCTGTCTAAAGGTATTACCCTGTCTAAAGGTATTACCCTGTCTAAAGGTATTACCCTGTCTAAAGGTATAACCCTGTCTAAAGGTATTACCCTGTCTAAAGGTATTACCCTGTCTAAAGGTATAACCCTGTCTAAAGGTATAACCCTGTCTAAAGGTATAACCCTGTCTAAAGGTATTACCCTGTCTAAAGGTATTACCCTGTCTAAAGGTATTACCCTGTCTAAAGGTATAACCCTGTCTAAAGGTATAACCCTGTCTAAAGGTATTACCCTGTCTAAAGGTATTACCCTGTCTAAAGGTATAACCCTGTCTATAGACAGTCAGATGTTTTCATCATTAGTGAATGCTGTTCTGTTCCTAGTGGTGTAATTAGCTTTAACCTTCTCTGATTCTCTGATTATGTTCTGGAGACCAGGATTATCTGTTATCGCGTGTTGGTAGATCATCACTCATCTATTAAATATAACATTTTGTCACTGAGTCATTTCTTATTTATTTTTGCCCTTTTATTAAGCTATGTGGCGACACGTCAAATCAACGGAGTGAAAATTAGAGGGTAAAATGGTGAAATAATGTAGAGGAACGTGGCATATTAACACGCTGTCGTATATTCTACCTATCTTCTGTAGTTTCACTATGAAATCACTGCAATACTGTGCTACATAACATCTTCATAAGCAGGCGCGTAACATGTTTCATAAGCAATGCACTAAATATTCATTAGTTCTTTATTACTAGACAACAGAAATTAATCTAGGTCCCAGGCCTTCTATCCTGTTACGGTCCTTCTACCCTGTTACAGTCCTTCTATCCTGTTACGGTCCTTCTACCCTGTTACAGTCTTTCTACCCTGTTACAGTCCCTCTACCCTGTTAGTCATACTACCCTGTTACATTCCTTCTACCCTGTTACATTCCTTCTACCCTGTTACATTCCTTCTACCCTGTTACATTCCTTCTACCCTGTTACAGTCCCTCTACCCTGTTACATTCCTTCTACCCTGTTACAGTCCTTCTACCCTGTTACAGTCCTTCTACCCTGTTACAGTCCCTCTACCCTGTTACATTCCTTCTACCCTGTTACATTCATTCTACCATGTTACATTCCTTCTACCCTGTTACATTCCTTCTACCCTGTTACAGTCCCTCTACCCTGTTACAGTCCTTCTACCCTGTTACAGTCCTTCTACCCTGTTACAGTCCTTCTACCCTGTTACAGTCCTTCTACCCTGTTACAGTCATTCTACCCTGTTACAGTCCTTCTACCCTGTTAGTCTTCTACCCTGTTACAGTCCTTCTACCCTGTTACATTCCTTCTACCCTGTTACAGTCCCTCTACCCTGTTACATTCCTTCTACCCTGTTACATTCCTTCTACCCTGTTACAGTCCTTCTACCCTGTTACAGTCCCTCTACCCTGTTACATTCCTTCTACCCTGTTACAGTCCTTCTACCCTGTTACAGTCCTTCTACCCTGTTACAGTCCTTCTACCCTGTTTCAGTCCTTCTACCATGTTACAGTCCTTCTACCCTGTTACAGTCAACCTACCCTGTTACAGTCCTTCTACCCTGTTAGTCTTCTACCCTGTTACAGTCCTTCTACCCTGTTACAGTCCCTCTACCCTGTTACAGTCCTTCTACCCTGTTACAGTCCTTCTACCCTGTTACAGTCCTTCTACCCTGTTACAGTCCTTCTATCATGTTACAGTCCTTCTACCCTGTTACAGTCCTTCTACCCTGTTACAGTCCTTCTATCCTGTTACAGTCCTTCTATCCTGTTACAGTCCTTCTATCCTGTTATAGTCCTTCTACCCTGTTACAGTCCTTCTACCCTGTTACAGTCCTTCTATCCTGTTACAGTCCTTCTACCCTGTTACAGTCATTCTATCCTGTTACAGTCCTTCTACCCTGTTACAGTCCTTCTACCCTGTTACAGTCATTCTACCCTGTTACAGTCCTTCTATCCTGTTACAGTCCTTCTACCCTGTTACAGTCATTCTATCCTGTTACAGTCCTTCTACCCTGTTACAGTCCTTCTATCATGTTACAGTCCTTCTATCCTGTTATAGTCCTTCTACCCTGTTACAGTCCTTCTACCCTGTTACAGTCCTTCTACCCTGTTACAGTCCTTCTATCCTGTTACAGTCTACTACCCTGTTACAGTCCTTCTATCCTGTTACAGTCATTCTACCCTGTTAGTCTTCTACCCTGTTACAGTCCTTCTACCCTGTTACAGTCCTTCTACCCTGTTACAGTCCTTCTACCCTGTTACAGCCATTCTACCCTGTTACAGTCCTTCTATCCTGTTACAGTCCTTCTACCCTGTTAGTCCTCTACCCTGTTACAGTCCTTCTACCCTGTTACAGTCCTTCTATCATGTTACAGTCCTCCTACCCTGTTACAGTCCTTCTACCCTGTTACAGCCCTTCTATCCTGTTACATTCCTTCTACCCTGTTACAGTCCTGCTATCCTGTTACAGCCCTTCTACCCTGTTACAGTCCTTCTACCCTGTTACAGTCCTTCTACCCTGTTACAGTCCTTCTACCCTGTTACAGTCCCTCTACCCTGTTACAGTCCTTGTACCCTGTTATAGTCCTTCTATCCTGTTAAAGTCATTCTATCCTGTTACAGTCCTTCTACCCTGTTAGTCTTCTACCCTGTTACAGTCCTTCTATCCTGTTACAGTCCTTCTACCCTGTTACAGTCCTTCTACCCTGTTACAGTCCTCCTACCCTGTTACAGTCCGTCTACCCTGTTACAGTCCTTCTACCATGTTACAGTCCTTCTACCCTGTTACAGTCCTTCTACCCTGTTACAGTCCTTCTACCCTGTTACAGTCCTTCTACCCTGTTACAGTCCTTCTATCCTGTTAAAGTCATTCTATCCTGTTACAGTCCTTCTACCCTGTTAGTCTTCTACCCTGTTACAGTCCATCTATCCTGTTACAGTCCTTCTACCCTGTTACAGTCCTTCTACCCTGTTACAGTCCTTCTATCCTGTTACAGTCCTTCTATCCTGTTACAGTCCTCCTATCCTGTTACAGTCCTCCTATCCTGTTAAGTCCTTCTATCCGGTTACAGTCCTTCTACCCTGTTACAGTCATTCTACCCTGTTACAGTCCTTCTATCCTGTTACAGTCCTTCTATCCTGTTACAGTCCTCCTACCCTGTTACAGTCCATCTATCCTGTTACAGTCCTTCTACCCTGTTACAATCCTTCTACCCTGTTACAGTCCTTCTACCCTGTTACAGTCCTTCTATCCTGTTACAGTCCATCTATCCTGTTACAGTCCTTCTACCCTGTTACAGTCCTTCTACCCTGTTACAGTCCTTCTACCCTGTTACAGTCCTTCTACCCTGTTACAGTCCTTCTACCCTGTTACAGTCCTTCTACCCTGTTACAGTCCTTCTACCCTGTTACAGTCCCTCTACCCTGTTACAGTCCTTCTATCCTGTTACAGTCCTTCTATCCTGTTACAGTCCTTCTACCCTGTTACAGTCCTTCTACCCTGTTACAGTTGTACTACCCTGTTACAGTCCTTCTACCCTGTTACAGTCCTGCTACCCTGTTCCAGTCCTTACAAAATAGTATTTGTAATATCCAGTATGCTGAATCTTGCTGATGATTAAGGTTTGATGTGATGATTCAAAATGGCCTCCTCCTTTTCCAGGTGTCCAGTGAGGGTTCTCCAGACACGCTGAGTGATGCTCAGACCTTCACCATCGCAGTGATGCCTGAACTCCCAGGGTTCCCCCAGCTAGCCCCCGCCAGTGACCTACAGATAACTGTAAGGGAGAAACAGGGACTATCTCACTGTGGCATAGGCACCAATGATGTTTATGTACGTTTGAGACGGATGTGTGTGTGTGTGTGTGTGTGTGTGTGTGTGTGTGTGTGTGTGTGTGTGTGTGTGTGTGTGTGTGTGTGTGTGTGTGTGTGTGTGTGTGTGTGTGTGTGTGTGTGTGTGTGTGTGTGTGTGTTCTTCTTTCTGTTTTTGTGTGTGTGTGTGTGTGTGTGTGTGTGTGTGTGTGTGTGTGTTGTGTGTGTGTGTGTGTGTGTGTGTGTGTGTGTGTGTGTGTGTGTGTGTGTGTGTGTGTGTGTGTGTGTGTGTGTGTGTGTGTGTGTGTGTGTGTGTGTGTGTGTGTGTGTGTGTGTGTGTGTCCATGCAGGCTCTGGCCGATCGTGTGACGGTGCTAACACCCACAGCTTTGTCCTTTGTGGACTCTGAGACGCCCAGTGAAAAGCTTGTCTACAACATCACCAGGCCCCTACCTCAGGAACAAGGTAATCTACACGCACACAAATAGAGTACATCCATCTCACACACACTTCTCAATACAGGAACAGACAGGAAGTACTCATGTAAACTACTTCATCTCCACTGTGAAAGCAGATGGAAGGAGGTCCAGCTAGAACTAACTATTCCTACAGTGCCTTGCAAAAGTATTCACCCCCTCGGTGTTTTTCCTATTTTATTTCATTACAACCTGTAATTTAAATTGATTTTTATTTGGATTTCATGTCATGAACATGCACAAAATAGTCCAAATTGGTGAAGTGAAATGAAAATAATTACTTGTTTAAAATAAAAATTAAAACGGAAAAGTGGTTTCGTGCATACAGTATGTATTCACCCTCTTTGCTATGAAGCCCCTAAATAAGATTTGGTGCCACCAATTACCTTCAGAAGTCACATAATTAGTTAAATAAAGTCCACCTGTGTGCACTTTAAGTGTCACATGATCTCAGTATATATACACCTGTTCTGAAGGCCCAAGAGTCTACAACACCACTAAGCAAGGGGCACCACCAAGCAAACAGCACCATGAAGACCAAGGAGCTCTCCAAACAGGTCAGGGACAAAGTTGTGGAGAAGTACAGATCAGGGTTGGGTTATAAAAAAGATCCAACATTTTGAACATCCCATAGAGCACCATTAAATCCATTATTAAAAAATGGGAAGAATATGGCACCACAACAAACCTGCCAAGAGAGGGTCGCCCACCAAAACTCATGGACCAGGCAAGGAGGGCATTAATCAGAGAGGCAACAAAGAGACCAAAGATAACCCTGAAGGAGCTGCAAAGCTCCACAGCGGAGATTGGAGTTTCTGTCTCTGTAACCACTTTAAGTCGTACACTCCACAGAGCTGGGCTTTACGGAAGAGTGGCCAGAAAAAAGTCAATGCTTAAAGAAAAAAAATAAGCAAACACGTTTTGTTGTTCACCGAAAGGCATGTGGGAGACTCTCCAAACATATGGAAGAAGGTACTCTGGTCAGAATAAAATTGAGCTTTTTGGCCATCAAGGAAAACACTTTGTCTGGCGCAAACCCAAACCCAACAACTCTCATCACCCCGAGAACACCATGTTTTCATCAGCAGGGACTGGGAAACTGGTCAGAATTGAAGGAATGATGGATGACGCTAAATACAGGGAAATTCTTAAATAAGGGGAAACATTTAAATGAATTTGAATGGCCTAGTCAAAGCACAGAACTCAATCCAATTGAGAATATGTGGAAGGACTTAAAGATTGCTGTACACCAGCGGAACCCATCAAACTTGAAGGAGTTGGAGCCATTTTGCCTTGAACAATGGGCAAAAAATCCCAGTGGCTAGATGTGCCAAGCTTATAGAGACATACCCCAAGAGACTTGCAGCTGTAATTGCTTCAAAAGGTGGCTCTACAAAGTATTGACTTTGGGGGGTGAATAGTTATGCACACTCAAGTTTTCTGTTTTTTTGGTATTATTTCTTGTTTGTTTCACAATAAAAAAATATTTTGCATCTTCAACATGTTGTGTAAATCAAATGACACAACCCCCCCCCCCCCAAGCATCCATTTTAATTCCAGGTTGTAAGGCAACAAAATAGGAAAAATGCCAAGGGGGGTCAATACTCGCAAGCCACTGTACCAGTCCAAGCTGCACAGCTGGAAATCTGATTATAAAATAAGCTTAACCCTAACCTTAGCCACTAAATCTAACCTTTACTTAAAGTGATTCCAAAAAGCTATATTATTTTTCCAGCCAATTTTGACTTTGTAGCTTGGTACACATATTAGGAAGCACCGAACACGGGATCCATAAGACACTGACGTCCTGTGTAACCTCAGGTTCTGTGGAACATCGTGACAGACCCTACGACCCAGTGTCCTTGTTCACCCAAGCTGATGTCAACGAGGGCCGGATCCTGTACCGTCCTCCGCAGGCCCTCTCTCACCTCCAGGAGCTCTACCAGTACTCCTTCACTGGTGAGTAAACACCAATGACTGTATATACGACAAAGCCATCGATCACGTGACACCATCCATTCCTATGTGAAGGTTCAATAGCACATTGAAGCCAAATTAAGTCGGTTAATAAGATGGCGTCTCATGGAGACATACCATGCGCCGTTTGAACTATTCCAGGAAGTGACTTTGCAGGCTAGCTCAGTGCTGCCCCCTCTCATTGAGCAACTGAAGTTGAAGGCCAACCTGGGTACTGCAGGCTTCCATTAGCAACCTTGTAACAACCTTCCATTAGCAACCGTATCTCCTCTGTGTGATTTTATTCAAAATAATTGGTTCAAGGACATACAGTACATCAGTTGCATTAGAACCAATTATTGGTACCATGATTGTTTTATTTTTTTTGAATTATTTACACAATGATTGCCGTTCTTCCATTCACTATAATGGCGGATCGTGTTTTCCATAAACAATGCCTGCAGTACCGCGGTCGACCTTAAACTCCCATGGCTTCAATGAGAGGAGGCAGTCGTTCTCCTCTGGTACACACACACACACACACACACACACACACACACACACACACACACACACACACACACACACACACACACACACACACACACACACACACACCACACACCACACACCACACACCATACATACATACATACATACATACATACATACATACATACATACATACATACATACATACAGTGGGGAGAACAAGTATTTGATACACTGCCGATTTTGCAGGTTTTCCTACTTACAAAGCATGTAGAGGTCTGTCATTTTTATCATAGGTACACTTCAACTGTGAGAGACGGAATCTAAAACAAAAATCCAGAAAATCACATTGTATGATTTTTAAGTAATTAATTTGCATTTTATTGCATGACATAAGTATTTGATCACCTACCAACCAGTAAGAATTCCGGCTCTCACAGACCTGTTAGTTTTTCTTTAAGAAGCCCTCCTGTTCTCCACTCATTACCTGTATTAACTGCACCTGTTTGAACTCGTTACCTGTATAAAAGACACCTGTCCACACACTCAATCAAACAGACTCCAACCTCTCCACAATGGCCAAGACCAGAGAGCTGTGTAAGGACATCAGGGATAAATTGTAGACCTGTACAAGGCTGGGATGGGCTACAGGACAATAGCCAAGCAGCTTGGTGAGAAGGCAACAACTGTTGGCACAATTATTAGAAAATGGAAGAAGTTCAAGATGACGGTCAATCACCCTCGGTCTGGGGCTCCATGCAAGATCTCACCTCGTGGGGCATCAATGATCATGAGGAATGTGAGGGATCAGCCCAGAACTACACGGCAGGAGCTGGTCAATGACCTGAAGAGAGCTGGGACCACAGTCTCAAAGAAAACCATTAGTAACACACTACGCCGTCATGGATTAAAATCCTGCAGCGCACGCAAGGTCCCCCTGCTCAAGCCAGCGCATGTCCAGGCCCGTCTGAAGTTTGCCAATGACCATCTGGATGATCCAGAGGAGGAATGGGAGAAGGTCATGTGGTCTGATGAGACAAAAATAGAGCTTTTTGCTCTAAACTCCACTCGCCGTGTTTGGAGGAATAGAAGGATGAGTACAACCCCAAGAACACCATCCCAACCGTGAAGCATGGAGGTGGAAACATCATTCTTTGGGGATGCTTTTCTGCAAAGGGGACAGGACGACTGCACCGTATTGAGGGGAGGATGGATGGGGCCTTGTATCGCGAGATCTTGACCAACAACCTCCTTCCCTCAGTAAGAGCATTGAAGATGGGTCGTGGCTGGGTCTTCCAGCATGACAACGACCCGAAACACACAGCCAGGGCAACTAAGGAGTGGCTCCGTAAGAAGCATCTCAAGGTCCTGGAGTGGCCTAGCCAGTCTCCAGACCTGAACCCAATAGAAAATCTTTGGAGGGAGCCGAAAGTCCGTATTGCCCAGCGACAGCCCCGAAACCTGAAGGATCTGGAGAAGGTCTGTATGGAGGAGTGGGCCAAAATCCCTGCTGCAGTGTGTGCAAACCTGGTCAAGAACTACAGGAAACGTATGATCTCTGTAATTGCAAACTAAGGTTTCTGTACCAAATATTCAGTTCTGCTTTTCTGATGTATCAAATACTTATGTCATGCAATAAAATGCAAATGAATTACTTAAAAATCATACAATGTGATTTTCTGGATTTTTGTTTTAGATTCCTTCTCTCACAGTTGAAGTGTACCTATGATAAAAATTACAGACCTCTACATGCTTTGTAAGTAGGAAAACCTGCAAAATTGTCAGTGTATCAAATACTTGTTCTCCCCACTGTACATACATACATACATACATACATACATACATACATACAGTGGGGAGAACAAGTATTTGATACACTTTGATACAGGTTTTCCTACTTACAAAGCATGTAGAGGTCTGTAATTTTTATCATAGGTACACTTCAACTGTGAGAGACGGAATCTAAAACAAAAATCCAGAAAATCACATTGTATGATTTTTAAGTAATTAATTTGCATTTTATTGCGTGACATAAGTATTTGATACATCAGAAAAGCAGAACTTAATATTTGGTACAGAAACCTTTGTTTGCAATTACAAAGATCATACGTTTCCTGTAGTTATTGACCAGGTTTGCACACACTGCAGCAGGGATTTTGGCCCACTCCTCCATACATACCTTCTCCAGATCCTTCAGGTTTCGGGGCTGTCGCTGGGCAATACGGACGTTCAGCTCCCTCCAAAGATTTTCTATTGGGTTCAGGTCTGGAGACTGGCTAGGCCACTCCAGGACCTTGAGATGCTTCTTACGGAGCCACTCCTTAGTTTCCCTGGCTGTGTGTTTCGGGTCGTTGTCATGCTGGAAGATCCAGCCACGACCCATCTTCAATGCTCTTACTGAGGGAAGGAGGTTTTTGGCCAAGATCTCGCGATACATGGCCCCATCCATCCTCCCCTCAATACGGTGCAGTCGTCCTGTCCCCTTTGCAGAAAAGCATCCCCAAAGAATTATGTTTCCACCTCCATGCTTCACGGTTGGGAGGGTGTTCTTGGGGTTGTACTCAACCTTCTTCTTCCTCCAAACACGGCGAGTGGAGTTTAGATCAAAAAGCTCTATTTTTGTCTCATCAGACCACATGACCTTCTCCCATTCCTCCTCTGGATCATCCAGATGGTCATTGGCAAACTTCAGACGGGCCTGGACATGCGCTGGCTTGAGCAGGGGGACCTTGCGTGCGCTGCAGGATTTCAATCCATGACAGCGTAGTGTGTTACTAATGGTTTTCTTTGAGACTGTGGTCCCAGCTCTCTTCATGTCATTGACCAGGTCCTGCCGTGTAGTTCTGGGCTGATCCCTCACCTTCCTTATGATCATTGATGCCCCACGAGGTGAGATCTTGCATGGAGCCCCAGACCGAGGGTGATTGACCGTCATCTTGAACATCTTCCATTTTCTAATAATTGCGCCAACAGTTGTTGCCTTCTCACCAAGCTGCTTGCCTATTGTCCTGTAGCCCATCCCAGCCTTGTGCAGGTCTACAATTTTATCCCTAATGTCCTTACACAGCTCTCTGGTCTTGGCCATTGTGGAGAGATTGGAGTCTGTTTGATTGAGTGTGTGTATAGGTGTCTTTTATACAGGTAACAAGTTCAAACAGGTGCAGTTAATACAGGTAATGAGTGGAGAACAGGAGGGCTTCTAAAAGAAAAACTAACAGGTCTGTGAGAGCCGGAATTCTTACTGGTTGGTAGGTGATCAAATACTTATGTCACGCAATAAAATGCAAATTAATTACTTAAAAATCATACAATGTGATTTTCTGGATTTTTGTTTTAGATTCCGTCTCTCACAGTTGAAGTGTACCTATGATAAAAATTACAGACCTCTACATGCTTTGTAAGTAGGAAAACCTTCAAAATCGGCAGTGTATCAAATACTTGTTCTCCCCACTGTACATACATACATACATATGCAGGCAGGCAGTGCCAGGCACACACACGTACGCTGCCGAGCATGTGGTTAGATCCCCCCCTCCCATTTAAACAAACTCTGACCCCAGTCTCTTACATTAACACAGCATTAAACGTAAGCCAGTCGCACTCAGTCACGCTGTTGTTAACGGGCTGTAAGTGCAACTGGGTAACCATGGCGATCCCTTGTTCATTTTTCTGTTTAGATTTCACAAAGCTCACAATGTTCACACAGCTGACTGGAATGAGGTCACAGCCTCATAAGGCTGTAAGGAGGTTGGATTGTAGGTAGAACTGCTCTGTAAATGTCTCTCAGGGAAAACAACTGTAGGACCTGCTGTTCAGGGACCTAGATTACTTTCGGTTACTGGCCCAACACTGTAACCACTAGGCTACCTGCTGTTCATGGACCTAGATTACTTTCTGTTACTGGCCCAACAGTCTAACCACTAGGCTACCTGCTGTTCAGGGACCTAGATTACTTTCGGTTACTGGCCCAAGACTCTAACCACTGTACTGTTAATGCTGTACCTTTCATACTGTACCTTTCATACTGTACCTTTCATACTGTACCTTTCATACTGTACCTTTCATACTGTACTGTTAATGCTGTACCTTTCCTACTGTACCTTTCATACTGTACTGTTAATGCTGTACCTTTCATACTGTACTGTTAATGCTGTACCTTTCATACTGTACCTTTCCTACTGTACCTTTCATACTGTACTGTTAATGCTGTACCTTTCATACTGTACCTTTCATACTGTACCTTTCATACTGTACCATTCATACTGTACCTTTCATACTGTACCTTTCATGCTGTACCTTTCATACTGTACCTTTCATACTGTACCTTTCATACTGTACCATTCATACTGTAACATTCATACTGTACCTTTCATACTGTACCTTTCATGCTGTACCTTTCATACTGTACCTTTCATACTGTACTGTTAATGCTGTACCTTTCCTACTGTACCTTTCATACTGTACCTTTCATACTGTACCTTTCATACTGTACCTTTCATACTGTACTGTTAATGCTGTACCTTTCCTACTGTACCTTTCATACTGTACTGTTAATGCTGTACCTTTCATACTGTACATTTCATACTGTACCATTCATACTGTACCTTTCATACTGTACCTTTCATGCTGTACCTTTCATACTGTACCTTTCATGCTGTACCTTTCATACTGTACCTTTCATGCTGTACCTTTCATGCTGTACCTTTCATACTGTACCTTTCATACTGTACCTTTCATACTGTACTGTTAATGCTGTACCTTTAATACTGTACCTTTCATACTGTACTGTTAATACTGTACCTTTCATACTGTACCTTTCATACTGTACCTTTCATACTGTACTGTTAATACTGTACCTTTCATACTGTATCTTTCATACTGAACTGTTAATGCTGTACCTTTCATACTGTACCTTTCATACTGTACCTTTCATACTGTACCTTTCATACTGTACCTTTCCTATTGTCACTTTGGTATTCACACCAGCTCAAGCCGAAACCCATTGATACCGTTTCATACACTGTTCATTTATGTTTAGAGTTGCTGTTTAGTAACAATTATTCCCGGAAGCTTGGATATATGTGTATAATCGTTAAATTGTTGTTGGGATTCATAATGTATTAAGGTTCTTTAAATCCATTCCTTTGAGAAATGAATTATGTATTTTAATAGTTATACATCAAGTGAATCAACACTTAGTGCTTTTTACATTTCCCCAAATTGCCCTTTAAAGAGGACTAGGAAGCCAATTAGCCAAAGAAGTTTGTGTATGTGTGTGTGTGTGTGTTTATCTAACCCCTGTGTGTGTGTGTGTGTGTGTGTGTGTGTGTGTGTGTGTGTTTATCTAACCCCTGTGTGTGTGTGTGTGTGTGTGTGTGTGTGTGTGTGTGTGTGTGTGTGTGTGTGTGTGTGTGTGTGTGTGTGTTTATCTAACCCCTGTGTGTGTGTGTGTGTGTGTGTGTGTGTGTGTGTGTGTGTGTGTGTGTGTGTGTGTGTGTGTGTGTGTGTGTGTGTGTGTGTGTGTGTGCTCCAGTGTCAGATGGGGAACACACTACTCCAGAGATGTACTTTTCCGTCCATCTGTTGACCAGCCACCAGCAGCCCCCCGTCTTCCAGATCATAGAGCCTGTTCTGGAGGTCAGCATGGGGGGAAGGACCCCTATAGGTAAGAATAACCACACACACACACACACACACACACACACACACACACACACACACACACACACACACACACACACACACACACACACACACACACACACACACACACACACACACATACACCACTCTCTTCAACACACACACACACACACACACACACACACACACACACACACACACACACACACACACACACACACACACACACACACACACACACACACACACACCCACACACACACACACACACACAGGGGTTAGATAAACACACACACACACACACACACACATACACCACTCTCTTCAACACACACAACACACACAACACTCCCTTCAACACACACACACACACACACACACACACACACACACACACACACACACACACACACACACACACACACACACACACACACACACACACACACACACACACACACACACACAGCAGGGTATTATCATAGTTGCAAGGACTTTTTGGGCACCAACAATTGACTGCCATTCAAAATCTTATTTTCCCTACCTCTAAATCTTACCCTAATCCTAACCGTAACCCTAACCCTATCCCTCATTATACTAAGATATGGTAAATCATTGGTATACTAAGATATGGTAAATCATCGGCATACAAAGATATGGTGAATCATTGGTATACAACATGACTTTCATGCTCAAATGTCGCTCACAATACTTGGTGTAGGTGGGCAGCAGCTGGCAGTAACTGATGCAGACACAGCGTCTGGTGATTTGGAGTTTGAGATGGTGGAAGGACCGGTCCATGGAACACTGGTCAAGATGGAGTTGGACTCAAAGACTGAGATGATGAATGGTGAGTAGCCAATTAGCTCGATGTTTCCTCGATACATCTCGATGTTTCCTCGATACTCGATACCTCGATACATTTGGTTTTCCTTCTAATAGTTAAGGGGAATTAAGATTAAATTGCAGTATAAAGAGAATTACATCTGTAGAGAACACAGTAGTAGCCATAAAAATGGAAGTTGCCAAATCTCTTTACGATTTTTGCACATGGTCTGAATTCTCTCACATCCCCAGACACACACTGCATGTTTTATTTAGAGGACTGAAACCAGAAAAATAGAACCAAGGTATTCACCAACCGAGGTATTCATCAACCAAGGTATTCATCAACCAAGGTATTCACCAACCAAGGTATTCACCAACCAAGGTATTCACCAACCAAGGTATTCACCAACCGAGGTATTCATCAACCAAGGTATTCATCAACCAAGGTATTCATCAACCAAGGTATTCACCAACCAAGGTATTCACCAACCAAGGTATTCACCAACCAAGGTATTCATCAACCAAGGTATTCACCAACCAAGGTATTCATCAACCAAGGTATTCATCAACCAAGGTATTCATCAACCAAGGTATTCATCAACCGATGTATTCATCAACCAAGGTATTCATCAACCAAGGTATTCATCAACCAAGGTATTCATCAACCAAGGTATTCACCAACCAAGGTATTCACCAACCAAGGTATTCATCAACCAAGGTATTCACCAACCAAGGTATTTATAAACCAAGGTATTCATCAACCAAGGTATTCACCAACCAAGGTTTTCATCAACCAAGGTATTCATCAACCAAGGTATTCACCAACCAAGGTATTCACCAACCAAGGTATTCACCAACCAAGGTATTCATCAACCAAGGTATTCACCAACCAAGGTATTCACCAACCAAGGTATTCATCAACCAAGGTATTCACCAACCAAGGTATTCATCAACCAAGGTATTCATCAACCAAGGTATTCATCAACCAAGGTATTCATCAACCAAAGTATTCATCAACCAAGGTATTCACCAACCAAAGTATTCACCAACCAAGGTATTCACCAACCAAGGTATTCATCAACCAAAGTATTCACCAACCAAGGTATTCACCAATCAAGGTATTAATCAACCAAGGTATTCATCAACCAAGGTATTCATCAACCAAGGTATTCATAAACCAAGGTATTCATCAACCAAGGTATTCACCAACCAAGGTTTTCATCAACCAAGGTATTCATCAACCAAGGTATTCACCAACCAAGGTATTCCCCAACCAAGGTATTCATCAACCAAGGTATTCATCAACCAAGGCAAGATGGAGTCCAATATGTATTTAATGAAACGCTCCACCTTGTTTTGTTCCAGGTATGTTTATATTTAACACAATGATTAAATGTGTCATTTATCCCCTCCAGGTGACATGTTTTCCTTCAGTGATGTGACCCGTAACGTTCTGCAGTATGAACATTCCGGACTCTCCGCTGACGAGGACGCCATCACCTTCGCTGTTACAGACGGCTTCTCCATGACGACGGCGGTGGTACAGGTGGTCGTGTTGGGCGTCGGGGGCGACGGGCCCAGGAGAGACCCAGAGGCCCTGCTCTCCATGGAGGTTCCTGAGAACAGTAGTAGTGTCATCAGACGCACTCACCTGGGCTATATGGTTAGTACACTCACCTGGGCTATATGGTTAGTACACTCACCTGGGCTATACGGTTAGTACACTCACCTGGGCTATATGGTTAGTACACACACCTGGGATATATGGTTAGTACACACACCTGGGCTATATGGTTAGTACACACTCACCTGGGCTATATGGTTAGTACACACTCACCTGGGATATATGGTTAGTACACACTCACCTGGGCTATATGGTTAGTACACTCATCTGGGTTATATGGTTAGTACACTCATCTGGGTTATATGGTTAGTACACACACCTGGGCTATATGGTTAGTACACACTCACCTGGGATATATGGTTAGTACACACTCACCTGGGTTATATGGTTAGTACACTCACCTGGGCTATATGGTTAGTACACTCACCTGGGTTATATGGTTAGTACACTCATCTGGGTTATATGGTTAGTACACACTCACCTGGGTTATATGGTTAGTACACACTCACCTGGGTTATATGGTTAGTACACACACCTGGGATATATGGTTAGTACACACACCTGGGATATATGGTTAGTACACACACCTGGGCTATATGATTAGTACCCTCACCTGGGCTATATGGTTAGTACACACTCACCTGGGATATATGGTTAGTACACACACCTGGGTTATATGGTTAGTACACACACCTGGGCTATATGGTTAGTACACACACCTGGGCTATATGATTAGTACCCTCACCTGGGCTATATGGTTAGTACACTCACCTGGGCTATATGGTTAGTACACACTCACCTGGGTTATATGGTTAGTACACACTCACATGGGTTATATGGTTAGTACACTCACCTGGGCTATATGGTTAGTACACACTCACCTGGGTTATATGGTTAGTACACACTCACCTGGGTTATATGGTTAGTACACTCACCTGGGCTATATGGTTAGTACACACACCTGGGTTATATGGTTAGTACACTCACCTGGGCTATATGGTTAGTACACTCACCTGGGCTATATGGTTAGTACACACTCACCTGGGCTATATGGTTAGTACACTCACCTGGGCTATATGGTTAGTACACTCACCTGGGTTATATGGTTAGTACACACACCTGGGCTATATGGTTAGTACACTCACCTGGGTTATATGGTTAGTACACTCACCTGGGCTATATGGTCAGTGAGTTATTAGCCCAGTTACAGATAAGTATAGGTCAGCAATGGGGAGTGACTGCTTCCTACAAGAGCACACAACTCGCAGGCTGCCTATGAAAAGCCACTCAGGAAAAAAGCTTGTTTTAATTAAAGGGGCAGTGTTGTATTTTGAGACAGGCTTAAATATGCAAATAAGGTAATAGACAGTGGGGTAGCCTACCTTGTCTAATTCTCTGTGTTGTTATAATAATTCATTTTATTAGTTAAAGTGGTTTCTTGCATCATAAAACACAATACAATGCATTTTTACAGTCTCCATGGTGTTACATACCAAGTAAAACATCATTCATTCATGTCAAGCCCTTCGTAATGTAAAAAACGTTTTTTTTTAAAGTCTCATGTAATATCGGCCTGCATTGAACACCACATATAGGCTACCATGTGAAAATGTTATGTGATTTGCTTATTTGGTTTTGTAGGTAGGCCTCCATTTGCCCAAACAGCCACAATAGCCTTTTGTATATTGTCTGTTACTGCACGGGTACATCCTCAGTGTTCACTGTAAAGGCACTGGTACATTCTCACAACATTCAAGTTTCCCGCAGCACAAGACCTCAAATTTTGCTCAGTGGCCCTAAAATATTTCAGGGAACATTGGTGATAGTATGATATGAATTATGTGATCATATTTTTTTGCAGAGCGACACCTCTCCAGATGAGAAGATACGTATTCAGCTGGTGTCAGTTCCTCTGTACGGCATCCTGACCAGGACGGGGTCAGACTCAGACCAGGAGATGACACAGTATTCCTCTTTCACTGTGGACGACGTCAACAAACACCGGATCAGGTAGAGAAATACACACACAGAGAGAGAGAGAGAGAGAGAGAGAGAGAGAGAGAGAGAGAGAGAGAGAGAGAGAGAGAGAGAGAGAGAGAGAGAGAGAGAGAGAGAGAGAGAGAGAGAGAGAGAGAGAGAGAGAGAGAGAGAGAGAGAGAGAGAGAGAGAGAGAGAGAGAGAGAGAGAGAGAGAGAGAGAGAGAGAGAGAGAGAGAGAGAGAGAGAGAGAGAGAGAGAGAGAGAGAGAGAGAGAGAGAGAGAGAGAGAGATGGACCGCATCAACAAACACAGGATCAGGTAGAGAAATACACACACACAGAGAGACAGAGAGACAGAGAGATACACTTCTGTATGTGTAATGTTTACTGTTCATTTTTATTGTTCATTTAACTTTTGTATATTATCTACCTCACTTGCTTTGGCAATGTTAACACATGTTTCCCATGCCAATAAAGCCCCTTGAATTGAATTGAATTAAGAGAGAGAGAGAGTTCAGGTTCAGATGCAAATTCTGTTGTACACTTCTTCAGATGAAGGAGATGGAGATCCACTTTGGACCGTTATGATGTAGTCAAAGCCTTCTAATAATAATCTCACATTCTTGGTATCCATTCCTACCAGGCTCCTCTGTTGTTATTGCAGGAATTATTGAGACGATATGTCCTCTGCCGGGGTAGATATTTATTTCTATCTCATTTAAATTTAATCGACCCAGGTTATTTAATTGAGAACAATTCTCATGTAGGTCTGCAGTAACGATCTAGCCAAGAGTCTTCGGTAAAAGTAATGACTTCTTCTTTCCATCACTCCTTAGAGTGTAACTGCTAAAAAAAACATCAATATTCTCCCTCTGAGGGCTCTGTAAAATCCTGGCTACAAATTAGAAACGGTAGAAAAATATTTATTGTGTTTAAGTGACGATATATGAGATACGGCTAAGCTCAATTAGCAAGTCTAATTAGAGAACGTTAAATACAAACCACCTGCGAGACTCCCGCACGCACACACACACACACACACACACACACACACACACACACACACACACACACACACACACACACACACACACACACACACACACACACACACACACACACACACACACACACACACACACACACACACACACACACACACACACACACACACAAACGCAACGGTCTTCTGAGAGGTGTCAAAATGTAAAAACCATTATCTCAAAAATGTGCTTCTGATGAACTTTACTGCTACTAATTAGCACGATGGCGGTTATAATATCAGAGAAGCATCTCTGGGGTTTTGTTTTAAATCACCTGTATTAGTTCAGCTTGGCAGACTGACGCTCTGTGCAGTACAACATACAGATGAGATGTTGCTCTGTTTTATTGTAGAGGACTAGAAAATATCATATTTTATTCAGGTAACTTTCACTAGTTATTAAAGAGCTTATACATTATTAGGTTTTTATAGTGGTGTTTTTGCGACGGGAGAATTCCGAGGATATTTAGATGTATTTAGTACCTTTCAGGAGATTATGGAGGTCTTGTGTAAAATGTTATATTAGTGTGAGGGGAATCACTAATCTATTCCCCCATTGGTCATCAAATCAAATCAAATGTTATTAGTCACATCCGCCGAATACAACAGGTTCAATACAATTTCACCTTACAGTGAAATGCTTACTTACGAGTCCCTAACCAACAGTGCAGTTTCAAAAAATACAGATAAGAATAAAAGATTAAAGTAACAAGTAATTAAAGAGAAGCAGTGAAAAAAATAACAATATATACAGGGGGATGCCAGTACAGAGTCAATGTGCGGGGACACCGGTTAGTATGTACATGGGGCGGCAGGGTAGTCTAGTGGTTAGAGCGTTGGACTAGTAACCGAAAGGTTGCAAGTTCAAATCCCAGAGCTGACAAGGTTACAAATCTGTCGTTCTGAACATGCAGTTAACCCACTGTTCTTAGGCCGTCATTGAAAATAAGAATTTGTTCTCATCTGACTTGCTTAGTTAAATAAAGGTAGAATAAATGAAAATCTACCTGTTAAGGTGACATTACATTGATGACATCCTAGAGTGGCAGTGGTGTGGAGAGGGGGGCAATGTGAATAGTCTGGGTAGCCATTTGACTAGATGTTCAGGAGTCTCATGGCTTGGGGGTAGAAGCTGTTTAGAAACCTCTTGGTCATGATATAGACATAATTCAGACTATAAGATTATTTGGTAACACCTTAGTTAAAGAGCCAATGTGGCTGTTTTTTTTTATCTCAAAATCAAATCCTTTCTGGGTAACAATGTACCTTACTGTGGTTGTTGTCAATTAAAGCTCACATCCAAATCAAGTGTCATGGTGGTACTCCTCACAGTGGTTTCCTAAACCAGGATTTTTTGATGGTCGACTCAGTGACATGACGTAGATGCAGAAGGTAAACAGCCTACTGGTTACAACTAAGAGTGTTGAAGCGTGATGCTCGACTGCTGTTTTGATTCCTGTGGTTGCTACACTGCAGCAGTGTGAAGTCAACCCATGCACATGAGCAGATACTGTGTGAGTCCAGCATCTTGCTCATCTCAATATCTGCGGTGCTGCTCGTGGTGATGTCATTTACAACTGAGTCTACCTTTAAAATGGTAAAAAAGAAACAAAAATTGCTTGTTATTTTTTATTTTTTTATCATGCTAGAATTTGTCTATTTCTGTCTGGGAGTGGGTTGGTAAAAACAGAAAATTAGCTGTTATTGGCAGAGAGGTTTGGAACTCTCTTTCTTATTGGTCTATTAACTAATTTACCGCATGGTGATGTCACCAGGCAGGCCAAAACTCCATCCCACCAAAACAGGCTGACATTTCAGGCCGTCTTTTCAAACAGCTCTTATTACACTTAAAGGGTATTATCAAAATGATCCCAATTTCACAGTATTATTCCAACCTCATAGTGTGGAAATATACATAAAACACAGGGGGAAAAATCATGTTTTTGACTGCCCGGGGCCTTTAAGTCCAACAGGTTTAATGCATTATTACTTGTTATAAGCGCTTTGTAATGTATGAACACCTTGTAATGTTTTATAATCATCTTATATTATATGACCTCTTTCTATGTTACAACTTTTCAACTGATAACAATAATGCACTGCTGATGCACTAATAATACACTGACAATGCACCGATAATGCACTGACAATGCACCGATAATATACTAATTATGCAATGATATTGCAATAATAATGCACTGTTAATGCACCGATAATGCACATCTAAAACACTGATAATGCACCGTCAAAACACTGATAATGCACCGTTAATACACTGTTAATGCACCGATAATGCACTGTTAATGCACCGATAATGCACTGTTAATACACTGTTAATGCACCGTTAATACACTGTTAATACACTGATAATGCACTGCTAATACACTGTTAATGCACCGATAATGCACTGCTAATACACTGTTAATGCACCGATAATACACTGTTAATGCACCGTTAATACACTGTTAATACACTGTTAATGCACCGTTAATACACTGTTATTGCACCGATAATGCACCGTTAATACACTGTTAATGCACCGATAATGCACTGCTAATACACTGTTAATGCACCGATAATGCACCGTTAATACACTGTTAATGCACCGATAATGCACTGCTAATACACTGTTAATGCACCGATAATACACTGTTAATGCACCGTTAATACACTGTTAATACACTGTTAATGCACCGTTAATACACTGTTAATACACTGATAATGCACTGCTAATACACTGTTAATGCACCGATAATGCACTGCTAATACACTGTTAATGCACCGATAATGCACTGCTAATACACTGCTAATGCACCGATAATGCACTGCTAATACACTGTTAATGCACCGATAATACACTGTTAATGCACCGTTAATACACTGTTAATACACTGTTAATGCACCGATAATGCACTGCTAATGCACCGATAATGCACTGCCAATACACTGCTAATGCACCGATAATACACTGCTAATGCCCTAATAATGCACCGCTGATGCAATGATAATGTAATAATAATGCACTACTAATTCACTGTTAATGCACTGGCAATACACCGATAACATACTGATAATACACCAATAATGCACTGATAATACACCAATAACACACTGATAATACACCAATAATGCAATAATAATTCACTGTCAATGCACTGGTAATACACCAATAACACACTGATAATACACCGATAATGCACTAACAATGCAATAATAATGCACTGCCAGAGCACCGATAATGCACTAATAAAGCACTGATAATCCAGAAGTCGATACTATGCATCAGCTTAGACGTTAAAAAAACAAACTAATTATTATTGTTTTGGTTTGTTTTCCGTAAAAGGCTATGTTTTCGGATTAACTTTGCGGAAACTTCCTTCCTGTTAGGTACATCACTTCCTTTGAGATAGGAAACAACCCAGTGACAGACATCTTCCATTTCATTGTTTACGACGGTGAAAACAATCGCCTTGACAACCAGATGTGTACCATCACCATCACCTCCAAGCAGACACAGCCTCCAGTGGTCACTGTCCGCAGTGGCATTAAGGTACACACACCTCCCAGGGCTCAGCTTGCTTAGAGACAGTTGCTATGGAGCAGAGATCGATGGTCGGCAGCAGATGAAGCAACACAAGGCAATATGTCTGATGCAACGCTCAGTCAACCAGTGTCTAACGCTGTGTGCTGCGTGTGTTTGTGCATGCCTGCCTGCCTGCCTGCCTGCCTGCCTGCCTGCCTGCATGCCTGCCTGCCTGCCTGCCTGTCTGTCTGCCTGCCTGCCTGCCTGCTTGTCTGCCTGTCTGCCTGCTTGCCTGCCTGCCTGCATGCCTGTCTGCCTGCTTGCCTGCCTGCCTGCATGCCTGCCTGCCTGCCTGCCTGCCTGCCTGCCTGCCTGCCTGCCTGTCTGCCTGCCTGCCTGCCTGCTTGTCTGCCTGTCTGCCTGCTTGCCTGCCTGCCTGCATGCCTGCCTGCTTGTCTGTCTGCCTGCTTGTCTGTCTGTCTGCCTGTCTGCCTGCTTGTCTGCCTGTCTACCTGCATGCCTGCCTGCCTGCCTGCCTGTCTGTCTGCCTGCTTGTCTGCCTGTCTGCCTGCTTGTCTGCCTGTCTACCTGCCTGCCTGCCTGTCTGCATGCCTGCTTGTCTGCCTGCTTGTCTGCCTGCCTGTCTGCCTGCTTGTCTGCCTGTCTGCCTGCTTGTCTGCCTGTCTACCTGCATGCCTGCCTGCCTGTCTGCCTGCTTGTCTGCCTGTCTGTCTGCCTGCTTGTCTGCCTGTCTGCCTGCTTGTCTGCCTGTCTACCTGCCTGCCTGCCTGTCTGCATGCCTGCTTGTCTGCCTGCTTGTCTGCCTGTGTACCTGTCTGTCTACCTGTCTGTCTGCCTGTGTGTTTGTGTGTGTGTGGTATGTGTGTGAGTGATTTATACCAGGGTTGTATAACATAACTTAAATAGTCAGTCGTCATCACTACCCGGGGCCGTGTTCATCGGGATGTGAAGGAGTCTTGCATTTTGACTGGTAACGGAATGGGGATGTCAGTTGTAGTCATTTTGACTGGTAATGCAATGGGGATGTCAGTTCTAGTCATTTTGACTGGTAACGGAATGGGGATGTCAGTTCTAGTCATTTTGACTGGTAACGGAATGGGGATGTCAGTTCTAGTCATTTTGACTGGTAACGGAATGGGGATGTCAGTTCTAGTCATTTTGACTGGTAACGGAATGGGGATGTCAGTTGTAGTCATTTTGACTGGTAATAGAATGGGGATGTCAGTTCTAGTCATTTTGACTGGTAACGGAATGGGGATGTCAGTTCTAGTCATTTTGACTGGTAATAGAATGGGGATGTCAGTTGTAGTCATTTTGACTGGTAACGGAATGGGGATGTCAGTTGTAGTCATTTTGACTGGTAACGGAATGGGGATGTCAGTTGTAGTCATTTTGACTGGTAATAGAATGGGGATGTCAGTTCTAGTCATTTTGACTGGTAACGGAATGGGGATGTCAGTTGTAGTCATTTTGACTGGTAATAGAATGGGGATGTCAGTTCTAGTCATTTTGACTGGTAACGGAATGGGGATGTCAGTTGTAGTCATTTTGACTGGTAACGGAATGGGGATGTCAGTTCTAGTCATTTTGACTGGTAATAGAATGGGGATGTCAGTTCTAGTCATTCTATTTCTATGGAATGTGGTCTATATTCAGAATCATGCAGCTCAATAACGTTGACTGGCAGGATCAGATGTACTACATGCCAAATGAAGCTTTGGGGTGGACGTTGCCCTTATGGGCACAGATCTAGGATCAGCATTACCTTAAAAAATCCTATCTGTAAAGATTAGATTGGAAAGGACTAAACTTACTTCAGATCAGTAGCTATTTAGGGGCTACTTCATACTATCCCTAGAAGCCCTCTCACACCAATGTGAAATGTTATGCAAGTGTCTATGTTCTGTATTTCTAGGTCCAGAGAGGAGGACGAGTCCAGCTGTCAACCAATCACATCATTGTATCAGATCTGGACACACCCATCGAGGATCTGCTGGTTTGGATGATCAGCGCGCCCAAATATGGCTTCATTGAGAACACAATAGGAAGAGGTGTGTGTGTGTGTGTGTGTGTGTGTGTGTGTGTGTGTGTGTGTGTGTGTGTGTGTGTGTGTGTGTGTGTGTGTGTGTGTGTGTGTGTGTGGGGGGGGGGGGGGGATTGAATAATGTCCCGAGTGGCTCTGTGGTCTACAGCACTGCATCTCAGCGGAAGAGGCGTCACTACAGTCCCTGGTTCCAATCAATCAATCTAATGTATTTATACAGCCCTTCTTACATCAGCTGATATCTCAAAGTGCTGTACAGAAACACAGCCTTAAAACCCAAAACAGCAAGCAATGCAGGTGTAGAAGCACGGTGGCTCGGAAAAACTCCCTAGAAAGGCCAAAACCGAGGAAGAAACCTAGAGAGGAACCAGGCTATGAGGTGTGGCCAGTCCTCTTCTGGCTGTGCCGGGTGGAGATTATAACAGAACATGGCCAAGATGTTCAATTTAAAAAATATAAATATATTTCACCTTTATTTAACCAGGTAGGCCAGTTGAGAACGAGTTCTCATTTACAACTGCGACCTGGCCAAGATAAAGCAAAGCAGTGCGACACAAACAACAACACAGAGTTACACATGGAATAAACAAACATACAGTCAATAACACATTAGGGAAAAAAGTCTATATACAGTGTGTGCAAATGAGGTAAGATTAGGGAGGTAAGGCAATAAATAGGCCTTAGTGGCGAAATAATTACAATTTAGCAATTAAACACTCGTGCAGAAGCTGAATGGGCAAGTAGAGATACTGGGGTGCAAGGTAGCAAAATATATGAGTCTCCAGCTTCAGTGATTTTTGCAATTCGTTTGTCATTGGCAGCAGAGAACTGGAAAGAAAGGCGGCCAAATGTGGAATTGGCTTTGGGGGTGACCAGTGAAATATACCTGCTGGAGCATGTGCTACGGGTGGGTGCTGCTATAGTTACCAGTGAGCTGAGATAAGGCGGGGCTTTACCTAGCAGAGACTTATAGATGACCTGGAGCCAGTGGGTTTGGCGACGAGTATGAAGCGAGGGCCAGCCAACGAGACTATACAGGTCGCGGTGGAGGGTAGTATATGGGGCTTTGGTGACAAAACGGATGGCACTGTGATAGACTGCATTCAATTTGCTGAGTAGAGTGTTGGAGGCTATTTTGTAAATGACATCGCTGAAGTCGAGGATCGGTAGGATAGTCGGTTTTATGAGGGTATGTTTGGCAGCATGAGTGAAGGACGCGGTGTTGCGAAATAGGAAGCGGATTCTAGATTAATTTTGGATTGGAGATGTTTAATGTGAGTCGAAGGAGAGTTTACAGTCTAACCAGACACCTAGGTATTTGTAGATGTCCACATATTCTAAGTCAGAGCCGTCCAGAGTAGTGATGCTGGACGGGCGGGCGAGCAGGTGCGGGCAGTGATCGGTTGAAGAGCATGCATTTAGTTTTACTTGCATTTAAGAGCAGTTGGAGGCCACGGAAGGAGAGTTGTATGGCATTGAAGCTGCCAGAGGTCCAGACAACAGGGCCTCCGATTTGACACACTGAACTCTGTCTGAGAAGTAGTTGGTGAACCAGGCGAGGCAGTCATTTGAGAAACCAAGGCTGTTGAGTCTGCCGATAAGAATCAAATTTATTTATATAGCCCTTCTTACATCAGCTGATATCTCAAAGTGTTGTACAGAAACCCAGCCTAAAACTCCAAACAGCAAGCAATGCAGGTGTAGAAGCACGGTGGCTAGGAAAAACTCCCTAGAAAGGCCAAAACCAAGGAAGAAACCTAGAAAGGAACCAGGCTATGAGGGGTGGCCAGTCCTCTTCTGGCTGTGCCGGGTGGAGATTATAACAGAACATGGCCAAGATGTTCAAATGTTAATAAATGATCAGCATGGTCAAATATTAATAATCACAGTAGTTGTCGAGGGTGCAGCAAGTCAGCACCTCAGGAATAAATGTCAGTTGGCTTTTCATAGTCGATCATTAAGAGTATCTCTACCGCTCCTGCTGTGTCTAGAGAGTTGAAAACAGCAGGTCTGGGACAGGTAGCACGTCCGGTGAACAGGTCAGGGTTCCATAGCCGCAGGCAGAACAGTTGAAACTGGAGCAGCAGCACAGCCAGGTGGGCTGGGGACAGCAAGGAGTCATCATGTCAGGTCGTCCTGTGGCATGGTCCTAGGACTCAGGTCCTCCGAGAGAGAGAAAGAGAGAATTAGAGAGAGCTTACTTCAATTAACACAGGTCACCGGATAAGACAGGAGAAATACTCCAGATATAACAGACTGACCCTAGCCCCCCGACACATAAACTACTGCAGCATAAATACTGGAGGCTGAGAGAGGAGGGGTCGGGAGACACTGTGTATGACGATACCTTTCCGTTCACCTTCACACTCCTGGGCCAGACTACACTCAATCATAGGACCTACTGAAGAGATGAGTCTTCAATAAAGACTTAAAGGTCGAGACCGAGTCTGCGTCTCTCACATGGATAGGCAGACCATTCCATAAAAATGGAGCTCTATAGGAGAAAGCCCTGCCTCTAGCTGTTTGCTTAGAAATTCTAGGGACAGTAAGGAGGCCTGCGTCTTGTGACCGTAGTGTCATGTACGGCATTACCAAATTGGAAAGATAGGTAGGAGCAAGCCCATGTAATGCTTTGTAGGTTAGCAGTAAAACCTTGAAATCCGCCCTTGCCTTAACAGGAAGCCAGTGTAGAGAGGCTAGCAATGGAGTAATATGATCCGTTTTTTTGGTTCTAGTTAAGATTCCAGCAGCCGTGTTTAGCACTAACTGAAGTTTATTTAGTGCCTTATCCGGGTAGCCGAAAAGTAGAGCATGTAACGGCTATCGTCATATTCCTCCTCCTCGGACGAGGAGAGGCAGGAAGGATCGGACCAATACGCGGAGTGGTTAGTGTTCATGATAATTTATTATATCGAAACTGAAACTGACTTACAAAACAAATAAACGATGTGCAGAAACCTATACAGTACCGTGTGGTGAAAAACACAAACACGGAAACAAACACCCACAAAACACACGTGAAACTCCGGCTGCCTTAGTATGATTCTCAATCAGGGACAACGATTGACAGCTGCCTCTGATTGAGAATCATACCAGGCCGAACACAAAATCCCAACATAGAAAATCACACATAGACAGACCCACCCAACTCACGCCCTGACCAACTAAATAAATACAAAACAAAGGAAAACAGGTCAGGAACGTGACAGAGCATTGCAGTAGTCTAACCTAGAAGTGATATTTGGCGTCATATTTGGACAGAAAGTTCCTGATTTTTGCAATGTTACGTAGATGGAAAAAAGCTGTCCTTGAAACAGTCTTGATATGTTCGTCAAAAGAGAGATTAGGGTCCAGAGTAACACCGAGGTCCTTCACAGTTTTATTTGAGACGACTGTACAACCATCAAGATTAATTGTCAGATTCAACAGAAGATCTCTTTGTTTCTTGGGACCTAGAACAAGCATCTCTGTTTTGTCCAAGTTTAAAATTACAACATTTTCCGCCATCCACTTCCTTATGTCTGAAACACAGGCTTCCAGAGAGGGCAATTTTGGGGCTTCACCATGTTTCATCGAAGTGTACAGCTGTGTGTCATCCGCATAGCAGTGAAAGTGAACATTATGTTTCCGAATGACATCACCAAGAGGTAGAATATATAGTGAAAACAATAGTGGTCCTAAAACGGAGCCTTGAGGAACACAGAATTTTATAAAAAGCTGCACAACAGCTTTTTATAAAATTTTGGAGAAGAATGGGAAATTCGATATCGGAATCCATGCTGTATCACATACTCCGTGATTGGGAGTCCCATAGGGTGTCACCCAATTGGCCCAGCGTCGTCTGGCTTTGGCTGGGGTAGGCCATCATTGTAAATAAGAATTTGTTCTTAACTGACTTGCCACAGTACAGTACAGTACAGTACATATACAGTACATATACAGTACATATACAGTAATACACTACATATACAGTACAAATACACTACATATACAGTAATACACTACATATACAGTACAAATACAGTACATATACAGTAATACACTACATATACAGTACAAATACAGTACTTATACAGTAATAGACTACATATACAGTACATATACAGTACATATACAGTACATACACTACATATACAGTACATATACAGTAATACACTACATATACAGTACATATACAGTACATATACACTACATAT
>NC_092090.1:97233335-97258335 GCF_045679555.1 Salvelinus alpinus
CTGCCTGTCTGCCTGTCTGCCTGCCTGCCTGCCTGTCTGTCTGTCTGTCTGTCTGTCTGTCTGTCTGTCTGTCTGTCTGTCTGTCTGTCTGTCTGCCTGTCTGTCTTCCTGTCTCTCTGCCTGGCTGCCTGTCTCTCTGTCTGCCTGTCTGTCTGTCTGCCTGCCTGCCTGTCTGTCTTCCTGTTTCTCTGCCTGTCTGCCTGGCTACCTGGCTGCCTGTCTGCCTGCCTGCCTGCCTGCCTGCCTGCCTGCCTGCCTGTCTGTCTTCCTGTTTCTCTGCCTGGCTGCCTGGCTGCCTGTCTGCCTGCCTGCCTGCCTGCCTGCCTGCCTGTCTGTCTTCCTGTTTCTCTGCCTGGCTGCCTGGCTGCCTGTCTGCCTGCCTGCCTGCCTGTCTGTCTACCAGATAGCCTTTGCTTAACAACATCGCTCCAGCACAAAACACATACTTAATTGACTCACACAGGCAGGTGCTCACACCCCGGACACAAGTTCCCAGGATTCAAGGCTTTTCTACGTCCTGGGATGAAAATATATTAACCACTTAGATGTATTATTTATATATCTACCCTGTTCTTCTGCTGAATAAATCACACATACCATTATTATTATTATCATTCAGTTCAGGCAAGCTGCAACCCCACATACTCAAACTGTACCACCGTGGTCCTGTTTTCAGGCAAGCTGCAACCCCACATACTCAAACTGTACCCCCGTGGTCCTGTGTTCAGGCAAGCTGCAACCCCACATACTCAAACTGTACCCCCATGGTCCTGTGTTCAGGCAAGCTGCAACCCCACATACTCAAACTGTACCACCATGGTCCTGTGTTCAGGCGAGCTGCAACCCCACATACTCAAACTGTACCCCCGTGTTCCTGTGTTCAGGCAAGCTGCAACCCCACATACTCAAACTGTACCCCCGTGGTCCTGTGTTCAGGCAAGCTGCAACCCCACATACTCAAACTGTACCCCCGTGGTCCTGTGTTCAGGCAAGCTGCAACCCCACATACTCAAACTGTACCCCCGTGGTCCTGTGTTCAGGCAAGCTGCAACCCCACATACTCAAACTGTACCCCCGTGGTCCTGTGTTCAGGCAAGCTGCAACCCCACATACTCAAACTGTACCCCCGTGGTCCTGTGTTCAGGCAAGCTGCAACCCCACATACTCAAACTGTACCACCATGGTCCTGTGTTCAGGCAAGCTGCAACCCCACATACTCAAACTGTACCCCCGTGGTCCTGTGTTCAGGCAAGCTGCAACTCCACATACTCAAACTGTACCACCATGGTCCTGTGTTCAGGCAAGCTGCATCCCCACATACTCAAACTGTACCACCATGGTCCTGTGTTCAGGCAAGCTGCCAGCCCACATACTCAAACTATACCCCCGTGGTCCTGTGTTCAGGCAAGCTGCGTAGACGTCAGTTCCACTCCCAGCCTCTGGGGAACGGTTGGGTCCTTTCTCAGGGTTCCACATTCACCTACCAGGTAGGGATGAGTTCAAACACAACGTTTTAAGAAATCAATTACTGGATGAGTGCTAGGGCAGATTAATCAATTAATCTCTGCTGAAAGACATTGATTCATCAAATAATTGTTTGTATTTTGTTACATAAATAGGTTAATAAAGCTGAGTTAACGATACGTATGCCCTCGATCGACTAATCAATTTCAATCCTTCTACCAGGACGTGTTGGATCTGCTTCTGGTGTACACCCCTGATGTGGCCAGCGGGGGCAGTGACGAGCTAGCCTTCTCCCTGACCGACGGCATCCACAACAGCACCGGGCGGCTCACCTTCACCATAGACGTCAGGAAGACTGAAGGACCAAGGATGACAGTTAACAGAGGCCTGCAGCTGGCCGCAGGTATGGAGAGGGCTGGAGGAGAGAGAGAGTTGGGTCGTTGACATGCCTGTTGTTTGAGAAGGGGGATGTTAAGGAGGCTTGAATGATGGGGCAAAATGTTGATTTCCCGCCTAAATAGACATATCCAAATGTAATGATTCTTCATGGGATGGCCTCTTCATGGGATGGCCGCTTCATGGGATGGCCTCTTCATGGGATGGCCGCTTCATGGGATGGCCTCTTCATGGGATGGCCTCTTCATGGGATGGCCGCTTCATGGGATGGCCTCTTCATGGGATGGCCTCTTCATGGGATGGCCTCTTCATGGGATGGCCTCTTCATGGGATGGCCTCTTCATGGGATGGCCTCTTCATGGGATGGCCTCTTCATGGGATGGCCTCTTCATGGGATGGTCTCTTCATGGGATGGCCTCTTCATGGGATGGCCGCTTCATGGGATGGCCTCTTCATGGGATGGCCTCTTCATGGGATGGCCGCTTCATGGGATGGCCGCTTCATGGGATGGCCTCTTCATGGGATGGCCTCTTCATGGGATGGCCTCTTCATGGGATGGCCTCTTCATGGGATGGCCTCTTCATGGGATGGCCTCTTCATGGGATGGCCTCTTCATGGGATGGTCTCTTCATGGGATGGCCTCTTCATGGGATGGCCTCTTCATGGGATGGCCGCTTCATGGGATGGCCTCTTCATGGGATGGCCATACACAGTGACTGGTAATGTTGCATCGTTTTAGAAAGTTCTGGAACTCACCTTTTCGGTGAAAAATAGTTGTTAAATTGCTAAGGTGTACACACTTTTGAGGACACAGGCTCAAATACGTAGTACAAATATTATGAAAATATTTAAAAAATAATCATATATGTGGGACGATAGGGTTGAAATGACTGACATGTTTTCTAAATATAGTAACAATCAAATTATAAACAACACTATAAGATTTCACATTTCTTATAACTGTAAAATAAATAATGATCATACTTATTGACAGAACAATATTGGCACTATTTCATATAACTGCCGAAATATAATTTTCTCCTAAATGTCCATTGAGCGGTGCAGAGACACCATTCAAATGTGTGCAGATTCATTAAAACTTTAAGCTTTAAGCACGATGTGATTTCGGTCATCTGTGAACAAGACAAAGTGGTCTTCTTTATATTTTATGAAATTATTTTGTATTTTTTTCATGTTGAGAGCTTTAAATCCGTCTGAGAATATCATAGCAAGATGGAACCACAGCGACTAGACTGTTACTCCCCAGCAGGGCTGGACTAGACTGTTACTCCCCAGCAGGGCTGGACTAGACTGTTACTCCCCAGCAGGGCTGGACTAGACTGTTACTCCCCAGCAGGGCTGGACTAGACTGTTACTCCCCAGCAGGGCTGGACTAGACTGTTACTCCCCAGCAGGGCTGGACTAGACTGTTACTCCCCAGCAGGGCTGGACTAGACTGTTACTCCCCAGCAGGGCTGGACTAGACTGTTACTCCCCAGCAGGGCTGGACTAGACTGTTACTCCCCAGCTGGGCTGGACTAGACTGTTACTCCCCAGCAGGGCTGGACTAGACTGTTACTCCCCAGCAGGGCTGGACTAGACTGTTACTCCCCAGCAGGGCTGGACTAGACTGTTACTCCCCAGCTGGGCTGGACTAGACTGTTACTCCCCAGCAGGGCTGGACTAGACTGTTACTCCCCAGCTGGGCTGGACTAGACTGTTACTCCCCAGCTGGGCTGGACTAGACTGTTACTCCCCAGCAGGGCTGGACTAGACTGTTACCGTTCAGATGCCGTCTCCCCAGCAGGGCTGGACTAGACTGTTACTCCCCAGCAGGGCTGGACTAGACTGTTACTCCCCAGCAGGGCTGGACTAGACTGTTACTCCCCAGCAGGGCTGGACTAGACTGTTACTCCCCAGCAGGGCTGGACTAGACTGTTACTCCCCAGCAGGGCTGGACTAGACTGTTACTCCCCAGCAGGGCTGGACTAGACTGTTACTCCCCAGCTGGGCTGGACTAGACTGTTACTCCCCAGCAGGGCTGGACTAGACTGTTACTCCCCAGCAGGGCTGGACTAGACTGTTACTCCCCAGCAGGGCTGGACTAGACTGTTACTCCCCAGCTGGGCTGGACTAGACTGTTACTCCCCAGCAGGGCTGGACTAGACTGTTACTCCCCAGCTGGGCTGGACTAGACTGTTACTCCCCAGCTGGGCTGGACTAGACTGTTACTCCCCAGCAGGGCTGGACTAGACTGTTACCGTTCAGATGCCGTCTCCCCAGCAGGGCTGGACTAGACTGTTACTCCCCAGCAGGGCTGGACTAGACTGTTACTCCCCAGCAGGGCTGGACTAGACTGTTACTCCCCAGCTGGGCTGGACTAGACTGTTACTCCCCAGCAGGGCTGGACTAGACTGTTACTCCCCAGCAGGGCTGGACTAGACTGTTACTCCCCAGCAGGGCTGGACTAGACTGTTACTCCCCAGCTGGGCTGGACTAGACTGTTACTCCCCAGCAGGGCTGGACTAGACTGTTACTCCCCAGCAGGGCTGGACTAGACTGTTACTCCCCAGCAGGGCTGGACTAGACTGTTACTCCCCAGCAGGGCTGGACTAGACTGTTACTCCCCAGCTGGGCTGGACTAGACTGTTACTCCCCAGCAGGGCTGGACTAGACTGTTACTCCCCAGCTGGGCTGGACTAGACTGTTACTCCCCAGCTGGGCTGGACTAGACTGTTACTCCCCAGCAGGGCTGGACTAGACTGTTACCGTTCAGATGCCGTCTCCCCAGCAGGGCTGGACTAGACTGTTACTCCCCAGCAGGGCTGGACTAGACTGTTACTCCCCAGCAGGGCTGGACTAGACTGTTACTCCCCAGCTGGGCTGGACTAGACTGTTACTCCCCAGCAGGGCTGGACTAGACTGTTACTCCCCAGCAGGGCTGGACTAGACTGTTACTCCCCAGCTGGGCTGGACTAGACTGTTACTCCCCAGCAGGGCTGGACTAGACTGTTACTCCCCAGCAGGGCTGGACTAGACTGTTACTCCCCAGCAGGGCTGGACTAGACTGTTACTCCCCAGCAGGGCTGGACTAGACTGTTACTCCCCAGCAGGGCTGGACTAGACTGTTACTCCCCAGCAGGGCTGGACTAGACTGTTACTCCCCAGCTGGGCTGGACTAGACTGTTACTCCCCAGCAGGGCTGGACTAGACTGTTACTCCCCAGCAGGGCTGGACTAGACTGTTACTCCCCAGCAGGGCTGGACTAGACTGTTACTCCCCAGCAGGGCTGGACTAGACTGTTACTCCCCAGCAGGGCTGGACTAGACTGTTACTCCCCAGCTGGGCTGGACTAGACTGTTACTCCCCAGCAGGGCTGGACTAGACTGTTACTCCCCAGCTGGGCTGGACTAGACTGTTACTCCCCAGCTGGGCTGGACTAGACTGTTACTCCCCAGCAGGGCTGGACTAGACTGTTACCGTTCAGATGCCGTCTCCCCAGCAGGGCTGGACTAGACTGTTACTCCCCAGCAGGGCTGGACTAGACTGTTACTCCCCAGCAGGGCTGGACTAGACTGTTACTCCCCAGCTGGGCTGGACTAGACTGTTACTCCCCAGCAGGGCTGGACTAGACTGTTACTCCCCAGCAGGGCTGGACTAGACTGTTACTCCCCAGCTGGGCTGGACTAGACTGTTACTCCCCAGCAGGGCTGGACTAGACTGTTACTCCCCAGCAGGGCTGGACTAGACTGTTACTCCCCAGCAGGGCTGGACTAGACTGTTACTCCCCAGCAGGGCTGGACTAGACTGTTACTCCCCAGCAGGGCTGGACTAGACTGTTACTCCCCAGCAGGGCTGGACTAGACTGTTACTCCCCAGCAGGGCTGGACTAGACTGTTACTCCCCAGCTGGGCTGGACTAGACTGTTACTCCCCAGCAGGGCTGGACTAGACTGTTACTCCCCAGCAGGGCTGGACTAGACTGTTACTCCCCAGCAGGGCTGGACTAGACTGTTACTCCCCAGCAGGGCTGTCTCGCTCAGCGGAAGAGAAATCGATTCTTTGTCTGAATAGGACAGAAAATGTGACACATGCTAATGTGGGGTCTGAAACCTGACACTTCAAGTCAGCTCTGCAGGGTGGAAACAGAGAGCAGGCAGGTTGGATTTCTTCCACTATAAGGCATGGGACTCTACACCGTTCACAAAAATGTCAGTCTGAACCGATCCACAACCGCTCAAAGTCCCTCATATGGGGGGACCTAACATCTAAGATGGGTTGGTTTGGTTTACTTTGAGTTGCAATGACAGACTGGAAGCAGCTGAATATATACAATGAGTATACAAAACATTAAGAACACCTGCTCTTTCCATGACAGACTGACCAGGTGAATCCAGGTGAAAACTATGATCCCTTATTGATGTCACTTGTTAAATCCACTTCAATCAGCGTAGATGAAGGGGAGGAGACGGGTTAAAGAAGGATTATTAAGCCTTGAGACAATTGGAGACTTTGCGTATGTGTGCCATTCAGTAGATAAATGGGTTAAACAAAATATTGAAGTGCCTTTGAACGGGGTACGGTAGTAGGTGCCAGGCAGGCGCACCGGTTTGAGTGTGTCAAGAACTGCAACGCTGCTGGGTTTTTCATCCTTCTTTCATCAGTGTACTAGGTAGGTACCAGTCCGTCTACATCAGTGTACCAGGTAGGTACCAGTCTTTCTACATCAGTGTACTAGGTATTTACCAGTCCTTCTACATCAGTGTACTAGGTAGGTACCAGTCTGTCTGGGTTTTTCATCCTTAACAGGTTCTTGTGTGTATCAAGAATGGTCCACCACCCAACGGACATCCAGCCATGACACAAAGCATTGGAGTCAATATCGGCCAGCATTCCTATGGAGTGCTTTCGACACCTTGTAAAGTCCGAAGACTGTTTGAAGGGGGGAAGGGGGGGTCAACTCAATATTAGGAACGTGTTCCTGATGTTTGGTGTACTCAGAGTATGTCAATATGGAATTGGTTAACCGGAACAAACTCCAACAAAGCAGTCAGAACAGAAGATGGAAATAGCATTCAAAAAGCTAATTGTATTGGTCACATACACATGTTTAGCAGATGTTATTGCGGGTGTAGCGAAATGCTATTCTATAGTCTTGTATTCTGCTGTTTTCTGAGTGTCCGTTATCTCTTCCCTCAGGCGCAGCGTCTAAGATCACTGAGCAGAACCTGAAGGGATCAGATTCCGACTCAGACAGCCTGAAGCTGAGGTACATCCTGATCAAAGATCCTCCAGTAGGAACACTACAGCTTTCTAAAAGAGGAGGACAGGAGAAGGTGGCTGTTAAAGGACCTGTCAAGAGCTTCACACAGGAGGAGGTCAACAAAGGTATCTCTCTCTCTCTTTCTCGCTCAGCAGTCCGTCACTCTGCCTCTCTCTCTCTCTCTCTCTCTCTCTCTCTCTCTCTCTCTCTCTCTCTCTCTCTCTCTCCCTCTGTCAGCAGTCCGTCACTCTGCCTCTCTCTCGCGCACTCTCTCTCGCTCTCTCTCTCTCTCTCTCTCTCTCTCTCTCTCTCTCTCTCTCTCTCTCTCTCTCTCTCTCTCTCTCTCTCTCTCTCTCTCGCGCTCTCTCTCTCGCGCTCTCTCTCTCTCTCTCCCTCTCTCCCTCTCTCTCTCTCTCTCAGCAGTCCATCGCTCTACCTCTCTCTCTCTCTCTCACGCTCCCCCTCCCTCACTTTCCATGATTTTCAATTGTTTAAATCTGCTATCTTTTTTTCCCCAGAAAAAATGGCCGTTGGTTTTCTCAGAGATTTGTTCTCAGTTCTTCTAAATGAATTAATTCAGGATATTAAATTGACGCTAACTTTACCTTCGTACTGGTACAGATATAGGTAACTGCCAAAATAAAAATATAATAATAAATAAAGGAAACACCAACATGTAGTGTCTTAATAGGGCGTTGGGTCACCGCGAGCCAGAACAGCTTCCATGCATCTTGACATAGATTCTACAAGTGTCCTGGACTCTATTAGAGTGATGCGACACCATTCTTCAACAAGAAATTTCATAATTTGGTGTTTTATTGATGGTGGTGGAAAAACGCTCTCAGGCTCCAGACTGTCCCATAAGTGTTCAGTTTGGTTGAGATCTGGTGACTGAGACACCCTGGCATGTGGTTTACATCATTTCCGTGCTCATCAAATCATTCAGTGACCACTCGTGCCCTGTGAATGGAGGCATTGTCATCCTATGGGGGCATAGCCATGGTAGCCAAAATAATGGCCTGCCCATCATTTTTTTTATACATGAACTTAAGCATATGTGGGTGAATGGCGGTGTAGTGGATAGCGGAGGTCTTACGTGATCCTGACCAGTTTTGTGTTATTTATTTCGCTGATCGAAACTTTTTTTGTACATAATGTCTCCGCCATAATTTCCTACTATGGGAAAACAGCTTCTGGAAGAAGACTCATCTCTAGTAAGTCCTATGATTGAGTGTAGTCTGGCCCAGGAGTGTGAAGGTGAACGGAAAGGCACTGGAGCAACGAATCGCCCTTGCTGTCTCTACCTGGCCGGTTCCCCTCTCTCCACTGGGATTCTCTGCCTCTAACCCTATTACAGGGGCTGAGTCACTGGCTTACTGGTGCTCTTTCATGCCGTCCCTAGGAGGGGTGCATCACTTGAGTGGGTTGAGTCACTGACGTGATCTTCCTGTCCGGGTTGGCGCCCCACCTTCGGTTATGCCGTGGCGGAGATCTTCGTGGGCTATACTCGGCCTTGTCTCAGGATGGTAAGTTGGTGGTTGAAGATATCCCTCTAGTGGTGTGGGGGCTGTGCTTTGGCAAAGTGGGCGGGGTTATATCCTGCCAGTTTGGCCCTGTCCGGGGGTATCGTCGGACGGGGCCACAGTGTCACTAACCTCGATTTGGAATATCGACAATTCTGGATATTCTGCTTACTCCTGACCGTAATCCCGGGACTTGAAAGAGGAAGCGGAAAAAGAGGCAAACGAGCTTCCTGATGAGACTACGTCGGCGAACGTGCAATCACTGGAGAACAAATTGGATGAGCTCAATTCGATACTATCCTATCAACCAGATTTTTTTTATGTTTCTCAGAGTCGTGGCTGAGCGAGGACGTGGATATACATTTTGCTGGTCGAAGGGAACAGCTGTTGCTGATAAGCTGCAGACCATACTATTTACCATCTATATGTTTCATAGCTGTCTATTTACCACCACAAACCGATGCTGGCACTAAGACCAAACTAAACGAGCAGTATAGGGCTATAAGCAAACAGGAAAATGTACATTCAGAGGCTGCGTTTCTCATGGCCCATGACTTTAAGGGAAACTGAAATCTGTTTTACCTCATTTTTACCAGCATGTCACCTGTTCAGCTAGAGGAGACAACACTCTAGAAATGCCTCCCTTGCCAAACCATACAGCAACTAGAAGCAACAGATAACTGATAACTCTCTCTAACTGGATTAGAGGCAACATTTGCACTGAGCTAAAGGCAAGAATTGCCACTTTCAAAGAGCGGGACAATAATCTGGACGCTTATAAGAAATCCCGCTATGACCTCCAAAGAAACGCATCCGCGAGCTGTCCAGCTACGTGAGCCTGCCAGATGAGCTAAATGCTTTCTATGCTTGCTTCGAAGCAAGCAACACTGAACCATGCATGAGAGCACCAGCTGTTCCGGACGACTATGTGATCACGCTCTCTGTAGCCGATGTGAGTAAGAACTTTGAATAGGTCAAAATTCACAAGCCGCAGGGCCAGACGGATTAACAGGACGTGTACTCTGAGCATGCGCTGACCAACTGGCAAATGTCTTCACTGACATTTTCAACCTATCCCTAACCAGGTATGTAATACCTACATGTTTCAAACAGACCATAATCCCTGTCCCCAAGAACACTAAGGTAACCTGCCTTAATGACTACCGACCCGTAGCACTCAAGTCTGTAGCCATGAAGTGCTTTGAATGGCTGGTCATGGCTCACATCAACACCATCATCCCAGAAACCCTAGACCCACTCCAATTTGCACCCCTTACTGTCCTTTCCCACCTGGACAAAAGTAACACCTACGTGAGAATGCTGTTCATTGACTACAGCTCAGCGTTCAGCACCATAGTGCCCTCAAAGCTCATCACTAAGCTAAGGACCCTGGGACTAAACACCTCCCTCTGCAACTGGATCCTGGACTTCCTGAATGGCCGCCCCCAGGTGGTAAGGGTAGGCAACAACACCTCCGCCACGCTGATCCTCAACACTGGTGCTCCTCAGCGGTGCGTGCTTAGTCATCTCCTGTACTCCCTGTTCACCCATGACTGCATGGCCAGGCACGACTCCAACACCATCATTTAGTTTGCCGACGACACAACGTAGTAGGCCTGATCACCGACAACGACGAGACAGCCTATAGGGAGGAGGTCAGAGACCTGGAATTGTGGTGCCAGGACAACAACCTCTCCTCAACGTGTTCAAGACAAAGGAGATGATCGTGGACTACAGGAAAAGGATGGCCCCATTCTCATTGACGGGGCTGTAGTGGAACAGGTGGAGAGCTTCAAGTTCCTTGGTGTCCACATCACCAACAAACTAGAATGGTCCAAACATATCAAGACAGTTGTGAAGAGGGCATGACAATACCTATTCCCCCTCAGGAGCCTGAAAAGATTTGGTATGGGTCCTCAGATCCTCAAAAGGTTCTACAGCTGCACCATCGAGAGCATCCTGACTGGTTGGATCACTGCCTGGTATGGCAACTGCTCGGCCTCCGACCGCAAGGCACTACAGAGGGTAGTGCGAATGGTCCAGTACATCACTGGGGCCAAGCTTCCTGCCATCTAGGACCTCTATACCAGGCGGTGTCAGAGAGGAATGCCCGAAAAATTGTCAAAGACTCCAGCCACCCTAGTCATAGACTGTTCTCTCTGCTAATGCACGGCAAGAAGTACCGTAGCGCCAAGTCTAGGTCCAACAGGCTTCTAAACAGCTTCTACCCCCAAGCCATAAGACTACTGAAAAGCTAATAAAATGCGCCACCTGGATTATTTGCATTGACCCCTTTTTTTACGCTGCTGCTTCTTTCTGTTTATTATCTATGCATAGTCACTTTAACTCTACCTACATGTACACTACCATTCAAACGTTTGGGGCCACTTAGAAATGTCCTTGTTTTTGAAAGAAAAGCAAATTTTTTGTCCATTAAAATGACATCAAATTGATCAGATATACAGTGTAGACATTGTTAATGTTGTAAATGACTATTGCAGCAGGAAATGGCAGATTTTTTATGGAATATCTACATAGGCCCATATATACATATCAGCAACCATCACTCCTTTGTTCCAATGGCACGTTGTGTTAGCTAATCCAAGTTTATCATTTTAAAAGGCTAATTGATCAATAGAAAACCCTTTTGCAACTAAGTTAGCACAGCTGAAAACTGTTGTCCTGATTAAAGAAGCAATGAAACTGGCCTTCTTAGACTAGTTGAGTATCTGGAGCATCGGCATTTGTGGGTTCGATTACAGGCTCAAAATGGCCAGAAACAAAGCACTTTCTTCTGAAACTCGTCAGTCTATTCTTGTTCTGAGAAATGAAGGCTATTCCGTACGAGAATTTGCAAAGAACCCAAAGCTCTCATACAACGCTGTGTACTACTCCCTTCACAGAACAGCGCAAACTGTCTCTAACCAGAATATTTTTTATGCGCAAAGATATAGTCACTCGGTGGATATTCGATGTTGCCATTAAAACTTCTTCAGGCTAGGGTCTATTTTTCTCCACTTCCTGTCTGACTGACGTGCCCGAAGTAAACTGCCTGTTACTCAGGCCCAGAAGCATATAATTGGTACCATTGGATATAAAACACTTTGAAGTTTGTAGAAATGTTAAAATAATGTATGAGACTCCAAAGAAAAACCAACCAGAATTGTTTTTTTTTTGAGTCCATGCTCTTTCAATGGAAAGCTATGGGTCCTATGCAATTCCAGCTCCCTGATTGCAATTCCTATGGCTTCCACTAGATGTCAACAGTCTTTGTTCAAGGTTTCAGGCTTGTTTCTTCCCAAACGAGGAAGAATTTTGAGTTTTGGTTGGAAATCAGACTGCGATGAAGAGGATGCGCACCTGCTAATTGTACTTTCTATTGAACATACTTCTTTCCTTATGAAATATTATAGTTTAATTACATTTTAGGGTACCTGAGGATTAAGTAGAAATGTATTTTGACTTGTTTTAACAAAGTTTAGCGGTAGCTTTTTGGATTCCTTTCTCTGCATGTTGAATGAGTGTATTACTCAAATCGATGGCACCAATTAAACAGATTTTTTGCAAATCAGAGGAAGATTATCAAAAAGTAAGTGAATATTTAATCGCTATTTGGGATTTTATGAAGCCTGTGCTGGTTGAAAAATATTTTAATGTGGGGCGTCGTCCTCAAACAATCGCATGGCATGCTTTCGCTGTAAAGCCTATTTTAAATCGGACAATGCAGTTAGATTTACAAGAATAGAATGTAAGCTTTTAACCGATATCAGAGACTTGTATGTATCAAATGTTTAATATCCATATTTTTTATGATTATTTATTTGAATTGCGCGCCCTCCAATTTCACCGGAAGTTGTCGACAGGTGTCCCGCTGGCCAAGATACTCAGCTTTCTACACACCCTGCTTTTGCAGATAGGGGCTACCGTTCTCATAACAGACCGAATTGAATAAAAATAATCACATTGGGTTCCCAAATGGGGACTTTACATAACTCGGTACCCTACTTTGCGAGGCATTGGGGAAAACCTCCCTGGTCTTTGTGAGGCATTGGAAAACCTCCCATGTCTTTGTCGAGGCATTGGAAAACCTCCCTGGTCTTTGCCAGGCATTGGGAAAACCTCCCTGGTCTTTGCCAGGCATTGGGAAAACCTCCCTGGTCTTTGCCAGGCATTGGAAAACCTCCCTGGTCTTTGTGAGGCATTGGGAAAACCTCCCTGGTCTTTGCCAGGCATTGGGAAAACCTCCCTGGTCTTTGCCAGGCATTGGGAAAACCTCCCTGGTCTTTGCCAGGCATTGGAAAACCGTCCTGGTCTTTGCGAGGCATTGGGAAAACCTCCCTGGTCTTTGCCAGGCATTGGAAAACCTCCCTGGTCTTTGTCGAGGCATTAGGAAAACCTCCCTGGTCTTTGCGAGGCATTGGGAAAACCTCCCTGGTATTTGCCAGGCATTGGGGAAAACCTCCCTGGTCTTTGCCAGGCATTAGGAAAACCTCCCTGGTCTTTGTCGAGGCATTGGGGAAAACCTCCCTGGTCTTTGCCAGGCATTGGGAGAACCTCCCTGGTCTTTGCCAGGCATTGGGAAAACCTCCCTGGTCTTTGCCAGGCATTGGGAAACCTCCCTGGTCTTTGCCAGGCATTGGAAACCCTCCCTGGTCTTTGCGAGGCATTGGAAACCCTCCCTGGTCTTTGCGAGGCATTGGAAACCCTCCCTGGTCTTTGTGAGGCATTGGAAACCCTCCCTGGTCTTTGCGAGGCATTGGAAACCCTCCCTGGTCTTTGTGAGGCATTGGAAACCCTCCCTGGTCTTTGTGAGGTATTGGAAAACCTCCCTGGTCTATGTGAGGCATTGGAAAACCTCCCTGGTCTTTGTGAGGCATTGGAAACCCTCCCTGGTCTTTGTGAGGTTTTGGAAAACCTCCCTGGTCTTTGTGAGGCATAGGGTCTGACAGTATAATGACTCCAAGATGTTGTCTGTACCATGTACACGTCACACATCAAAGGTCTGACAGTAGAATGACTCCAAGATGTTGTCTCTATCAAGTACACGTTACACATCATAGGGTCTTACAGGAGGCATGTATAGGTCTAAAAATGACATAAAATGGCCTACCTTTCATCGTGATTTTCAGAAAGATCCCATTGAAGTTTCTATGTAAGAATTGCCAGAACAATCTGAGATACCAAATATATTTTCCCGCTTCCGCTGGCGTGGAATCGCCCTTGTTGACTGTGTCTGGGTGTATGCATAAGGCTAATGATCATTTCACTACCACGTTAGGTTCACCAAAACGACATGTGTGTCGCAGGCCTGTTGGACTAAGTTGAGTGATTTCACCCTAATATTGACTGTGTGTGTTTGTTGCAGGTCTGTTGGAGTACAGTCATGAAAAGGGAGATGAAGGAGGGACCATCTCCTTCAAGTTCAACCTGGTGGATCCAGAGGGCAACAAACTGATCGACCAGTCTTTCTACATCACTATACTAGGTAGGTACCAGTCCTTCTACATCAGTGTACTAGGTAGGTACCAGTCTTTCTACATCAGTGTACTAGGTAGGTACTAGTCCTTCTACATCAGTGTACTAGGTAGGTACCAGTCCTTCTACATCAGTGTACTAGGTATCGGTCCTTCTACATCACTATACTAGGTAGGTACCAGTCCTTCTACATCAGTGTACTAGGTAGGTACCAGTCCTTCTACATCAGTGTACTAGGTAGGTACCAGTCCATCTACATCAGTGTACTAGGTAGGTACCAGTCCTTCTACATCAGTGTACTAGGTAGGTACCAGTCCTTCTACATCAGTGTACTAGGTAGGTACCAGTCCTTCTACATCAGTGTACTAGGTAGGTACCAGTCCATCTACATCAGTGTACTAGGTAGGTACCAGTCCTTCTACATTAGTGTACTAGGTAGGTACCAGTCCTTCTACATCAGTGTACTAGGTAGGTACCAGTCCTTCTACATCAGTGTACTAGGTAGGTACCAGTCCTTCTACATCAGTGTACTAGGTAGGTACCAGTCCATCTACATCAGTGTACTAGGTAGGTACCAGTCCTTCTACATCAGTGTACTAGGTAGGTACCAGTCCTTCTACATCCGTGTACTAGGTAGGTACCAGTCCTTCTACATCAGTGTACTAGGTAGGTACCAGTCCATCTACATCAGTGTACTAAGTAGGTACCAGTCCTTCTACATCAGTGTACCAGGTAGGTGCCAGTCCTTCTACATCAGTGTACCAGGTAGGTACCAGTCCTTCTACATCAGTGTACCAGGTAGATACCAGTCCTTCTACATCAGTATACTAGGTAGGTACCAGTCCTTCTACATCAGTGTACTAGGTCGGTACCAGTCCTTCTACATCAGTGTACTAGGTAGGTACCGGTCTTTCTACATTAGTGTACTAGGTAGGTACCAGTCCTTCTACATCAGTGTACTAGGTACCAGTCCTTCTACATCAGTGTACTAGGTACCAGTCTTTCTACATCAGTGTACTAGGTAGGTACCAGTCCTTCTACATCAGTGTACTAGGTACCAGTCTTTCTACATCAGTGTACTAGGTAGGTACCAGTCCTTCTACATCAGTGTACTAGGTAGGTACCAGTCTTTCTACATCAGTGTACTAGGTAGGTACCAGTCCTTCTACATCAGTGTACTAGGTAGGTACCAGTCCGTCTACATCAGTGTACTAGGTAGGTACCAGTCCTTCTACATCAGTGTACTAGGTAGGTACCAGTCCATCTACATCAGTGTACTAGGTAGGTACCAGTCCGTCTACATCAGTGTACTAGGTAGGTACCAGTCTTTCTACATCAGTGTACTAGGTAGGTACCAGTCTTTCTACATCAGTGTACCAGGTAGGTACCAGTCCTTCTACATCAGTGTACTAGGTAGGTACCAGTCTTTCTACATCAGTGTACTAGGTAGGTACCAGTCCTTCTACATCAGTGTACTAGGTAGGTACCAGTCTTTCTACATCAGTGTACTAGGTAGGTACCAGTCTTTCTACATCAGTGTACTAGGTAGGTACCAGTCCTTCTACATCAGTGTACCAGGTAGGTACCAGTCCTTCTACATCACTATACTAGGTAGGTACCAGTCCTTCTACATCAGTGTACTAGGTAGGTACCAGTCCTTCTACATCAGTGTACTAGGTAGGTACCAGTCTTTCTACATCACTATACTAGGTAGGTACCAGTCCATCTACATCAGTGTACTAGGTAGGTACCAGTCCTTCTACATCAGTGTACTAGGTAGGTACCAGTCTTTCTACAGCAGTGTACTAGGTAGGTACCAGTCTTTCTACATCAGTGTACTAGGTATGTACCAGTCCTTCTACATCAGTGTACCAGGTAGGGACCAGTCCTTATACATCAGTGTACTAGGTACATCAGTATACCAGGTAGGTACCAGTCCTTCTACATCAGTGTAACAGGTAGGTACCAGTCTTTCTACATCAGTGTACCAGGTAGGTACCAGTCTTTCTACATCAGTGTACTAGGTAGGTACCAGTCTTTCTACATCAGTGTACTAGGTAGGTACCAGTCTGTCTACATCAGTGTACTAGGTAGGTACCAGTCCTTCTACATCAGTGTACTAGGTAGGTACCAGTCCGTCTACATCAGTGTACCAGGTAGGTACCAGTCTTTCTACATCAGTATACCAGGTAGGTACCAGTCCTTCTACATCAGTGTACCAGGTAGGTACCAGTCCTTCTACATCAGTGTACTAGGTAGGTACCAGTCCGTCTACATCAGTGTACTAGGTAGGTACCAGTCCTTCTACATCAGTGTACCAGGTATGTACCAGTCCTTCTACATCACTGTACTAGGTAGGTACCAGTCCATCTACATCAGTGTACTAGGTAGGCACCAGTCTTTCTACATCAGTGTACCAGGTAGGTACCAGTCCATATACATCAGTGTACTAGGTAGGTACCAGTCCTTCTACATCAGTGTACCAGGTAGGTACCAGTCCATCTATATCAGTGTACTAGGTAGGTACCAGTCCTTCTACATCAGTATACTAGGTAGGTACCAGTCCTTCTACATCAGTGTACTAGGTAGGTACCAGTCCTTCTACAGCAGTGTACTAGGTAGGTACCAGTCCTTCTACATCAGTATACTAGGTAGGTACCAGTCCTTCTACATCAGTGTACTAGGTAGGTACCAGTCCTTCTACATCAGTGTACTAGGTAGGTACCAGTCTTTCTACATCACTGTACTAGGTAGGTACCAGTCCATCTACATCAGTGCACTAGGTATGTACCAGTCCTTCTACATCAGTGTACTAGGTAGGTACCAGTCCTTCTACATCAGTGTACTAGGTAGGTATCAGTCCTTCTACATCAGTGTACCAGGTAGGTACCAGTCCTTCTACATCAGTGTACTAGGTAGGTACCAGTCCTTCTACATCAGTGTACTAGGTAGGTACCAGTCCTTCTACATCACTGTACTAGGTAGGTACCAGTCCATCTACATCAGTGTACTAGGTAGGCACCAGTCTTTCTACATCAGTGTACCAGGTAGGTACCAGTCTGTCTACATCAGTGTACTAGGTAGGTACCAGTCCTTCTACATCACTGTACTAGGTAGGTACCAGTCCATCTACATCAGTGTACTAGGTAGGTACCAGTCCTTCTACATCAGTGTACCAGGTAGGTACCAGTCTGTCTACATCAGTGTACTAGGTAGGTACCAGTCCTTCTACATCAGTGTACTAGGTAGGTACCAGTCCGTCTACATCAGTGTACCAGGTAGGTACCAGTCTTTCTACATCAGTGTACTAGGTATTTACCAGTCCTTCTACATCAGTGTACTAGGTAGGTACCAGTCTGTCTACATCAGTGTACTAGGTAGGTACCAGTCCTTCTACATCAGTGTACTAGGTAGGTACCAGTCCGTCTACATCAGTGTACCAGGTAGGTACCAGTCTTTCTACATCAGTATACCAGGTAGGTACCAGTCCTTCTACATCAGTGTACTAGGTAGGTACCAGTCTTTCTACATCAGTGTACTAGGTAGGTACCAGTCTGTCTACATCAGTGTACTAGGTAGGTACCAGTCCTTCTACATCAGTGTACTAGGTAGGTACCAGTCCGTCTACATCAGTGTACCAGGTAGGTACCAGTCTTTCTACATCAGTATACCAGGTAGGTACCAGTCCTTCTACATCAGTGTACCAGGTAGGTACCAGTCCTTCTACATCAGTGTACTAGGTAGGTACCAGTCCGTCTACATCAGTGTACTAGGTAGGTACCAGTCCTTCTAAATCAGTGTACCAGGTATGTACCAGTCCTTCTACATCACTATACTAGGTAGGTACCAGTCCTTCTACATCCGTGTACTAGGTAGGTACCAGTCCTTCTACATCAGTGTACTAGGTAGGTACCAGTCCTTCTACATCAGTGTACTAGGTAGGTACCAGTCCTTCTACATCACTGTACTAGGTAGGTATCAGTCCTTCTACATCAGTGTACCAGGTAGGTACCAGTCCGTCTACATCAGTGTACTAGGTAGGTACCAGTCCTTCTACATCAGTGTACTAGGTAGGTACCAGTCCTTCTACATCACTGTACTAGGTAGGTACCAGTCCATCTACATCAGTGTACTAGGTAGGCACCAGTCTTTCTACATCAGTGTACCAGGTAGGTACCAGTCTGTCTACATCAGTGTACTAGGTAGGTACCAGTCCTTCTACATCACTGTACTAGGTAGGTACCAGTCCATCTACATCAGTGTACTAGGTAGGTACCAGTCCTTCTACATCAGTGTACCAGGTAGGTACCAGTCTGTCTACATCAGTGTACTAGGTAGGTACCAGTCCTTCTACATCAGTGTACTAGGTAGGTACCAGTCCGTCTACATCAGTGTACCAGGTAGGTACCAGTCTTTCGACATCAGTGTACTAGGTATTTACCAGTCCTTCTACATCAGTGTACTAGGTAGGTACCAGTCTGTCTACATCAGTGTACTAGGTAGGTACCAGTCCTTCTACATCAGTGTACTAGGTAGGTACCAGTCCGTCTACATCAGTGTACCAGGTAGGTACCAGTCTTTCTACATCAGTATACCAGGTAGGTACCAGTCCTTCTACATCAGTGTACTAGGTAGGTACCAGTCTTTCTACATCAGTGTACTAGGTAGGTACCAGTCTGTCTACATCAGTGTACTAGGTAGGTACCAGTCCTTCTACATCAGTGTACTAGGTAGGTACCAGTCCGTCTACATCAGTGTACCAGGTAGGTACCAGTCTTTCTACATCAGTATACCAGGTAGGTACCAGTCCTTCTACATCAGTGTACCAGGTAGGTACCAGTCCTTCTACATCAGTGTACTAGGTAGGTACCAGTCCGTCTACATCAGTGTACTAGGTAGGTACCAGTCCTTCTAAATCAGTGTACCAGGTATGTACCAGTCCTTCTACATCACTATACTAGGTAGGTACCAGTCCTTCTACATCCGTGTACTAGGTAGGTACCAGTCCTTCTACATCAGTGTACTAGGTAGGTACCAGTCCTTCTACATCAGTGTACTAGGTAGGTACCAGTCCTTCTACATCACTGTACTAGGTAGGTATCAGTCCTTCTACATCAGTGTACCAGGTAGGTACCAGTCCGTCTACATCAGTGTACCAGGTAGGTAGGTACCAGTCCTTCTACATCAGTGTACTAGGTAGGTACCAGTCCGTCTACATCAGTGTACCAGGTAGGTAGGTACCAGTCCATCTACATCGGTGTACTAGGTATGTACCAGTCCTACTACATCAGTGTACTAGGTAGGTACCAGTCCTTCTACATCAGTGTACCAGGTAGGTACCAGTCTGTCTACATCAGTGTACTAGGTAGGTACCAGTCCTTCTACATCAGTGTACTAGGTAGGTACCAGTCCGTCTACATCAGTGTACCAGGTAGGTACCAGTCTTTCTACATCAGTGTACTAGGTATTTACCAGTCCTTCTACATCAGTGTACTAGGTAGGTACCAGTCTGTCTACATCAGTGTACTAGGTAGGTACCAGTCCTTCTACATCAGTGTACTAGGTAGGTACCAGTCCGTCTACATCAGTGTACCAGGTAGGTACCCGTCTTTCTACATCAGTATACCAGGTAGGTACCAGTCCTTCTACATCAGTGTACTAGGTAGGTACCAGTCCTTCTACATCACTGTACTAGGTAGGTACCAGTCCATCTACATCAGTGTACTAGGTAGGTACCAGTCCTTCTACATCAGTGTACCAGGTAGGTACCAGTCTGTCTACATCAGTGTACTAGGTAGGTACCAGTCCTTCTACATCAGTGTACTAGGTAGGTACCAGTCCGTCTACATCAGTGTACCAGGTAGGTACCAGTCTTTCTACATCAGTGTACTAGGTATTTACCAGTCCTTCTACATCAGTGTACTAGGTAGGTACCAGTCTGTCTACATCAGTGTACTAGGTAGGTACCAGTCCTTCTACATCAGTGTACTAGGTAGGTACCAGTCCTTCTACATCAGTGTACCAGGTAGGTACCAGTCTTTCTACATCAGTGTACTAGGTAGGTACCAGTCCTTCTACATCAGTGTACTAGGTAGGTACCAGTCTTTCTACATCAGTGTACTAGGTAGGTACCAGTCTGTCTACATCAGTGTACTAGGTAGGTACCAGTCCTTCTACATCAGTGTACTAGGTAGGTACCAGTCCGTCTACATCAGTGTACCAGGTAGGTACCAGTCTTTCTACATCAGTATACCAGGTAGGTACCAGTCCTTCTACATCAGTGTACCAGGTAGGTACCAGTCCTTCTACATCAGTGTACTAGGTAGGTACCAGTCCGTCTACATCAGTGTACTAGGTAGGTACCAGTCCTTCTACATCAGTGTACCAGGTATGTACCAGTCCTTCTACATCACTATACTAGGTAGGTACCAGTCCTTCTACATCCGTGTACTAGGTAGGTACCAGTCCTTCTACATCAGTGTACTAGGTAGGTACCAGTCCTTCTACATCAGTGTACTAGGTAGGTACCAGTCCTTCTACATCACTGTACTAGGTAGGTATCAGTCCTTCTACATCAGTGTACCAGGTAGGTACCAGTCCGTCTACATCAGTGTACCAGGTAGGTAGGTACCAGTCCTTCTACATCAGTGTACTAGGTAGGTACCAGTCCGTCTACATCAGTGTACCAGGTAGGTAGGTACCAGTCCATCTACATCGGTGTACTAGGTATGTACCAGTCCTACTACATCAGTGTACTAGGTAGGTACCAGTCCTTCTACATCAGTGTACCAGGTAGGTACCAGTCTGTCTACATCAGTGTACTAGGTAGGTACCAGTCCTTTTACATCAGTGTACTAGGTAGGTACCAGTCCGTCTACATCAGTGTACCAGGTAGGTACCAGTCCTTCTACATCAGTGTACTAGGTAGGTACCAGTCCGTCTACATCAGTGTACCAGGTAGGTACCCGTCTTTCTACATCAGTATACCAGGTAGGTACCAGTCCTTCTACATCAGTGTAACAGGTAGGTACCAGTCTTTCTACATCAGTGTACCAGGTAGGTACCAGTCTTTCTACATCAGTGTACTAGGTAGGTACCAGTCTTTCTACATCAGTGTACTAGGTAGGTACCAGTCTGTCTACATCAGTGTACTAGGTAGGTACCAGTCCTTCTACATCAGTGTACTAGGTAGGTACCAGTCCGTCTACATCAGTGTACCAGGTAGGTACCAGTCTTTCTACATCAGTATACCAGGTAGGTACCAGTCCTTCTACATCAGTGTACCAGGTAGGTACCAGTCCTTCTACATCAGTGTACTAGGTAGGTACCAGTCCGTCTACATCAGTGTACTAGGTAGGTACCAGTCCTTCTACATCAGTGTACCAGGTATGTACCAGTCCTTCTACATCACTATACTAGGTAGATACCAGTCCATCTACATCAGTGTACTAGGTAGGCACCAGTCTTTCTACATCAGTGTACCAGGTAGGTACCAGTCCATATACATCAGTGTACTAGGTAGGTACCAGTCTTTCTACATCACTATACTAGGTAGGTACCAGTCCGTCTACATCAGTGTACTAGGTAGGTACCAGTCCATCTACATCAGTGCACTAGGTATGTACCAGTCCTTCTACATCAGTGTACTAGGTAGGTACCAGTCCTTCTACATCAGTGTACTAGGTAGGTACCAGTCCTTCTACATCAGTGTACTAGGTAGGCACCAGTCCTTCTACATCAGTGTACTAGGTAGGTACCAGTCTTTCTACATTAGTGTACTAGGTAGGTACCAGTCCTTCTACATCAGTGTACTAGGTATGTACCAGTCCTTCTACATCAGTGTACTAGGTAGGCACCAGTCTTTCTACATCAGTGTACTAGGTAGGTACCAGTCTTTCTACATCAGTGTACTAGGTAGGTACCAGTCCTTCTACATCAGTGTACTAGGTAGGTACCAGTCCTTCTACATCAGTGTACTAGGTAGGTACCAGTCCTTCTACATCACTATACTAGGTAGGTACCGGTCCTTCTACATCAGTGTACTAGGTAGGTACCAGTCCTTCTACATCAGTGTACTGGGTCGGTACCCGTCCTTCTACATCAGTGTACTAGGTAGGTACCAGTCTTTCTACATCAGTGTACTAGGTAGGTACCAGTCCTTCTACATCAGTGTACTAGGTAGGTACCAGTCCTTCTACATCAGTGTACTAGGTAGGTACCAGTCCTTCTACATCAGTGTACTAGGTTGGTACCAGTCCTTCTACATCATTGTACTAGGTAGATACCAGTCCTTCTACATCAGTGTACTAGGTAGGTACCAGTCTTTCTACATCAGTGTACTAGGTAGGTACCAGTCCTTCTACATCAGTGTACTAGGTAGATACCAGTCCTTCTACATCAGTGTACTAGGTAGGTACCAGTCCTTCTACATCAGTGTACTAGGTATCGGTCCTTCTACATCACTATACTAGGTAGGTACCAGTCCTTCTACATCAGTGTACTAGGTAGATACCAGTCCTTCTACATCAGTGTACTAGGTAGGTACCAGTCCTTCTACATCAGTGTACTAGGTAGGTACCAGTCTTTCTACATCAGTATACTAGGTAAATAACTTTGTATGGTGTCCTCTTATGTAGGGAACACAGTACTGGCGATCAATTCAAAACAATCAGTGGCTAATTGTTGCTGGTAGTTGCTTACGAGCGGGGGCCTTCTTTCCTGATGCGGTCCTAAACCACCAGTGGTCTGTTCTAGGCGTTCTGTTCCCATCTGGTTGAAACATCTTCACTCTCAGGTTTTCATCTCTCCTTCTCTCTGTTATCTTCCTCCTCGCCTTCCCCCGTCCCCATGTTCCTCCGTCCCATTGTTCCGCATGTTCCCCCGTCCCCTTGTTCCCCCGTCCCCTTGTTCCCCCGTCCCCATGTTCCGCATGTTCCCCCTGTCCCCATGTCCCCGTGTTCCCCATGTCCCCCTGTCCCCATGTTCCCCCTGTCCCCGTGTTCCCCATGTCCCCCTGTCCCCATGTTCCCCCTGTCCCCATGTCCCCATGTCCCCATGTCCCCATGTTCCCCCTGTCCCCATGTTCCCCCTGTCCCCATGTCCCCATGTTCCCCCTGTCCCCATGTTCCCCCTGTCCCCATGTTCCCCCTGTCCCCATGTTCCCCCTGTCCCCATGTCCCCATGTTCCCCCTGTCCCCATGTCCCCATGTTCCCCCTGTCCCCCTGTCCCCATGTTCCCCGTGTCCCCCTGTCCCCATGTCCCCGTGTTCCCCATGTCCCCCTGTCCCCATGTCCCCATGTCCCCATGTCCCCATGTCCCCATGTTCCCCATGTCCCCATGTTCCCCATGTTCCCCCTGTCCCCATGTCCCCATGTCCCCCCATCCCCCTGTCCCCATGTTCCCCCTGTCCCCATGTTCCCCATGTCCCCATGTCCCCATGTCCCCATGTTCCCCCTGTCCCCATGTTCCCCCTGTCCCCATGTCCCCATGTCCCCCTGTCCCCATGTTCCCCCTGTCCCCCTGTCCCCATGTTCCCCATGTTCCCCATGTCCCCATGTCCCCATGTCCCCATGTTCCCCCTGTCCCCATGTTCCCCATGTTCCCCATGTCCCCATGTTCCCCATGTCCCCATGTTCCCCATGTCCCCATGTTCCCCCTGTCCCCATGTCCCCCCATCCCCCTGTCCCCATGTTCCCCCTGTCCTCATGTCCCCATGTTCCCCCTGTCCCCATGTCCCCATGTCCCCCCATCCCCCTGTCCCCATGTTCCCCCTGTCCCCATGTCCCCATGTCCCCATGTCCCCATGTCCCCATGTTCCCCCTGTCCCCCTGTCCCCATGTTCCCCCTGTCCCCATGTCCCCATGTTCCCCCTGTCCCCATGTTCCCCCTGTCCCCATGTCCCCATGTCCCCCCATCCCCCTGTCCCCATGTTCCCCCTGTCCTCATGTCCCCATGTTCCCCCTGTCCCCCTGTCCCCATGTCCCCCTGTCCCCATGTTCCCCCTGTCCTCATGTCCCCATGTTCCCCCTGTCCCCATGTTCCCCCTGTCCCCATGTCCCCATGTCCCCATGTCCCCCCGTCCCCCTGTCCCCATGTTCCCCCTGTCCCCATGTTCCCCATGTCCCCATGTTCCCCCTGTCCCCATGTCCCCCCGTCCCCCTGTCCCCATGTCCCCCCGTCCCCATGTCCCCCCGTCCCCATGTCCCCATGTTCCCCTGTCCCCATGTCCCCCCATCCCCCTGTCCCCATGTTCCCCCTGTCCCCATGTCCCCATGTCCCCCCGTCCCCATGTCCCCATGTTCCCCATGTCCCCCTGTCCCCATGTTCCCCCTGTCCCCATGTCCCCATGTCCCCCCATCCCCCTGTCCCCATGTTCCCCCTGTCCTCATGTCCCCATGTTCCCCCTGTCCCCATGTTCCCCCTGTCCCCATGTTCCCCCTGTCCCCATGTCCCCCCATCCCCATGTCCCCATGTTCCCCCTGTCCCCATGTCCCCCCATCCCCATGTCCCCATGTTCCCCCATCCCCCTGTCCCCATGTTCCCCCTGTCCTCATGTCCCCATGTTCCCCCTGTCCCCATGTTCCCCCTGTCCCCATGTCCCCCCATCCCCATGTCCCCATGTTCCCCCTGTCCCCATGTTCCCCCTGTCCCCATGTCCCCATGTCCCCCCATCCCCCTGTCCCCATGTTCCCCCTGTCCTCATGTCCCCATGTTCCCCCTGTCCCCATGTCCCCATGTTCCCCATGTCCCCATGTTCCCCCTGTCCCCATGTCCCCATGTCCCCCCGTCCCCCTGTCCCCATGTCCCCATGTTCCCCCTGTCCCCATGTCCCCACGTCCCCCCGTCCCCCTGTCCCCATGTTCCCCCTGTCCCCATGTCC
>NC_092090.1:97268335-97288849 GCF_045679555.1 Salvelinus alpinus
TCTACGTTGTGCGAACGTTGTACTAACGTTGGTCTACGTTGTTTTTAACATTGTGGTAACTTGGTCCCCCTCCAGCTGACGTTAACCTGGGCTTGATCCGCTACGTGCTCCATGAAGACAGCGTGACAGAGACCGTGGACAACTTTACGTTCCTGGTGAAGGACACCAAGCCCAACGTTGTCTCTGATAACCTCTTCCATATCCAGTGGTCCCTCGTCAGCTTCCAACACAGGAGGTGAGAGACACAGCCAGCTGGAACAAGTAGGGCCCAGCGTGTTATCTTCCCCGGGTTTCTGACTGGAACTCTCCCTTGACTTCCCCTACAACCTCTAACTCAGCTGATTATTGAGGGAAAAATGTATTTACTATGACTGTGATACAGTATGTGGTTGGTCCCACCTTGCTGTCTTAAAGATGAATACGTTAACTGTAAGTCTGGATAATGTAAACGGAATGGGGAAAACTCGTGGCGCTTATTGGATTAACTCACACAATCATGAAAAACTCTGGGTCCCTGTATATGGTTGAGACTTCCATACATCTTCATGGGTTTGCAGCTTCTGGCAACAGTTCTATACAATTCTCTCCTCTCATTGCCACAAAGTCTATTTGAGGCAATTATACTGTAATTGTATCTCTCAAAGCTGTTTGTCTCTCTTCATGTAACTGATGCTCTCTGATGCGCTCTGATGCCCTCTAATGCCCTCTGATGCCCTCTGATGCCCTGTGATGCCCTCTGTGCCCCTCACAGCTACAATGTGAGTGAGAAGGCTGGCACGGTGTCGGTCACAGTGAAGAGGACGGGTAACCTGAACCAGTATGCCATCGTGCTGTGTCGTACGGAGCAGGGCACTGCCACCTCTACCTCCAGTGTGGGCTCTCGCCCCGGACAGCACGACTACGTGGAGTACGCTGGACAGGTACTGTGATTTGATTTAACCAGGCAAGTTAATGACAACATATTCTCTTTTTGTAGCAAAGCCTGGGAAATAGTTGTTGGAATACTCTCTCCTCTCCTCTCCTCGCCTCTCCTCGCCTCGCCTCGCCTCTCATCACCTCTCCTCTTCTCTTCTCTCCTCTTCTCTTCTCTCCCCTTCTCCTCTACTCTCTCCTCTGTTCTCCCCTCCTCTCCTCGCCTCTCCTCGCCTCTCCTCTTCTCTCCTCTTCTCTTCTCTCTCCTCTGTTCTCCCCTCCTCTCCTCTTCTCATATTTGTACTACACCCGTAACAACATCTCTAACCTCCCATCTCCTCCTCCCCCCCAGGTCCAGTTTGACGAGCGTGAGGACACAAAGGTGTGTACCGTAGTGATCCAGGACGACAAGGTGTTTGAGGGCATGGAGAGTTTCCAGGTGGAGCTGAGCATGCCTGTCTACGCCCTCCTGGGTCAGGTGACCCGCGCCAGCGTCAACATCAACGACACAGAGGACGAACCCACGCTGCAGTTTGACAAGAAGACCTACCACGTCAACGAGAGTACCGGGTTTATACACGCTCCTATAGAGAGGAAAGGTATTAACCCTATAGAGAGGAAAGGAATTAACCCTATAGACGCCCCTATAGAGAGGAAAGGAATTAACCCTATAGACGCTCCTATAGAGAGGAAAGGAATTAACCCTATAGACGCTCCTATAGAGAGGAAAGGTATTAACCCTATAGAGAGGAAAGGAATTAACCCTATAGATGCTCCTATAGAGAGGAAAGGTATTAACCCTATAGAGAGGAAAGGTATTAACCCTATAGACGCTCCTATAGAGAGGAAAGGAATTAACCCTATAGAGGGGAAAGGTATTAACCCTATAGAGAGGAAAGGTATTAACCCTATAGACGCTCCTATAGAGGGGAAAGGTATTAACCCTATAGACGCTCCTATAGAGAGGAAAGGAATTAACCCTATAGACGCTCCTATAGAGAGGAACGGTATTAACCCTATAGAGAGGAAAGGTATTAACCCTATAGACGCCCCTATAGAGAGGAAAGGTATTAACCCTATAGAGAGGAAAGGTATTAACCCTATAGAGAGGAAAGGAATTAACCCTATAGACGCTCCTATAGAGAGGAAAGGTATTAACCCTATAGAGAGGAAAGGTATTAACCCTATAGACGCTCCTATAGAGAGCAAAGGTATTAACCCTATAGACGCCCCTATAGAGAGCAAAGGTATTAGTAACCATTACACTATCATTAACTCTACCCCAAACCTGACCCCAACCCTGACCCCGTCCCTGACCCAACCCTGACTCCGTCCCTGACCCCGTCCCTGACCCCAACCCCGACCCTGACCCCATCAAGAGGTAATTGAGGAGGAGACTGCTAGTAGCCTATCACTCCAACAAATATAAGCATTTCTCTACACTCGCATTAACATCTGCTAACCATGTGTATGTGACCAATACATTTTGATTTGATTTGACCTGTGCCTTCCAGTAGTGCTGCGTAGTGCAGTGATAGTCCAATCCTTCAGACCCCCATCCAGGGTGTGGCAGGGTGCCTAGTGGTTAGAGCGTTGGGACAGTAACCGGAAGGTCGCTAGTTTGAATCCCCGAACTGACGAGGTAAAAATCTGTCGTTCTGCACCTGACAACCCGTGGATGTCGAGTAAGGCAGCCCCCCCCGCACGTCTCTGATTCAGAGGGGTTGGGTTAAATGTGGAAGACACATTTCAGTTCAATGCATTCAGTTGTACAACTGACTAGGTATCACCCTTTCCTTTCCCTTTCACAAACAGTCTTTCCTCCATCTCTCTCCCTCCAGGTGACACCAGCAGTACGGTCTCAGCTCTCTGTTACACGGTTCCTAAGTCAGCTAAGGGTAGCAGTCCACACGGCCTGGAGTCTGGGTCTGACTATAAGAGTCGAGGTATGACTGTTGACAGCAGGGTCATCTTCGGCCCCGGCGTCTCCATGTCCACCTGCGACGTCAAGCTCATCGACGACAGCGAATACGAACTCTCCGAGGAGTTTGAGCTCCACCTATCGGACGCCTCGGATAACACCCGTGTGGGTGATGTCAGCGTGGCGCTGGTGGTTATCCACGGACCAAATGATGCTTTGACGGTATCCCTGGGCAACGCTACGTTTACGTTCAGCGAGGACGCCGGTGAGAGCTCATAATGCATTATATAGGCTCACAGCAGGTTATAAAGGCTAATAAGCAGTTATTAAGCAGTCTATATGCAGTAACAGTGTGACTGAGGATAGTTGTATATCTGGTGACTTTACAATCTACGATCTCAGATTTGGCGCTATGCTAGAGTTAAACGGTCACATTTCTACATTCAATTCTTCAACAATCAATATACTGTATATCATCGCTTGAATGAACCATTGGAGAACAGGAAGTATAACTCTGACCTCTGACCTAACACCCTCTAACCTCTGACCCTTGATCTCCAGGCACCATCGAGATCCCAGTGCTGCGTCAGGGCAGTGACCTGTCGTCAGTGACATCTGTGTGGTGCGCCACGCGCCCCTCTGACCCCCCCTCCGCCACCCCCGGGGTCGACTACATCCCCTCCTCCAGGAAGGTGGAGTTCAAAGCCGGAAAGACTTTGGAGGTAAAGAAAATTACCATTTTTTAAATTGTTTTATCGTCTAAAATACCAATGTCAGCGATGTAATAATTTTTCAAAAAGATTTTAGTCGTGTGTTGCTTTTTGTATTGAGAGTAGGAATTTAGTGTCATGGTCCGTCTCTTTCCTCTCTCTCTCTCTCTCTCTCTCTCTCTCTCTCTCTCTCTCTCTCTCTCTCTCTCTCTCTCTCTCTCTCTCTCTCTCTCTCTCTCTCTCTCTCTCTCTCTCTCTCTCTCTCTCTCTCTCTCTCTCTCTCTCTCTCTCTCTCTCTCTCTCTCTCTCTCTCTCTCTCTCTCTATCTCTCTCTCTCTCTCTCTCTCTCTCTCTCTCTCTCTCTCTCTCTCTCTCTCTCTCTCTCTCTCTCTTTCTCTATCTCTATCTCTGTCTCTCTCTCTCTCTCTCTCTCTCTGTCTCTCTCTTACTCTCTCTCTCTCTCTCTGTCTCTCTCTCTCTTTCTCTCTCTCTCTCTCTCTCTCTCTCTCTCTCTCTCTCTCTCTCTCTCTCTCTCTCTCTCTCTCTCTCTCTCTCTCTCTCTCTTTCTCTCTCTCTCTCTCTCTCCCTCTCCCTCTCTCACCCCAGACGTGCAGTCTGACCATCATGGATGACATTCAGAACCCAGCCATGGAGGGGGCTGAGTCCTTTGTAGTGTTCCTCTCCTCCCCTCATGGGGCCGTTCTTCTGGAACCTTTCCAAGCCTCCGTGGTCATCACTGATACCTTGGACCGTACGTACACCCCTACACACACACACACCTGTCTTCTAGAGCAGAGGTTTTCTAACTTTTGTTGCCCAGCAACCCACGCACAGGTAAACCGGCGACCCAGGGACTCCCAGCAAAGACTAAATAAAAGTCACATCTAGATCACAGTCTCCTGGAAGCAGTTGAACTCCTTCTGAAATTGTAAGTTTTATTGTACAGTACTTCAAATCCCCATTCATTTTCCCACAATTCCCTCCTCCCAGTTCCCAGCATGCAGTTTGAGAAGACGGCGTACAAGGTGACCGAGAAGGAGGGCGTGCTGGACATCCCCATCGTTAGAACGGGAGACCTGACGGTCAAGTCCTCTGTCCTCTGCTTCACGCGCACCATGTCTGCCAGGGTCACGGACGACTTCGAGGAGAGGAGGAACGCAGACGACTCACGTATCGCCTTCCTCAAGGGAGAGAAGGTAGGTTCTTTATCAAGCCCACAGAGATTCTTCACAGGAATGGTGTTATAATAGTTGGTACATATAGTGCTGTGTTAAAATGTGTTAAAAAACTCTGTATAGAGCCCTACCAGACCAATACAATTGGCTTTGATGTTATGCTGATGATGATGATGATGATGATGATGGTCCAGGTCAAGAACTGCACAGTGCACATCAACGACGACTCTGTGTTCGAGCCTGAGGAGGAGTTCCAGGTGCATCTTGGGACGCCGCTTGGGGACCACTGGAGTGGAGCCATGGTGGGAGTTAGCGGCGTGGTCACGGTAACCATCACTAACGCCGAGGACGGTAAGAAGCGCACAGGTTTCCCTCATCTCAGTGCTTCTCTTTTTTTATAACAGGTTGTTTACATATGAATTGAGTGGGAGACTGGCTGTTGATAGTTTGTATTGTATGTAATGTATTGTATAAGGTAAAGACATTGTAAGACATTACAAACAGAAACTGTTGATAGTTTGTATTGTATGTCATGTATTGTATAAGGTAATGACATTGTAAGACATTACAAACAGAAACTGTTGATAGTTTGTATTGTATGTCATGTATTGTATAAGGTAATGACATTGTAAGACATTACAAACAGAAATTGCAAACATGTCATACTTTTACATAGAAAAAAGCCCAGTCACTGTAAAAAATGAATTGTATGTTTAATTTCACATGTTCATTATAAAGTGAACATTGATATTGCACCACTCCAGCCCCCACCATAAAGTTTGAGCAGACGTCGTACCAGGTGCGGGAGCCACCCGGGCCAGACGGCATCCAGGTGCTTCACATCAAGGTGGTCAGAACAGGAGACCAGGACCGCACCTCCAAGGTCCGATGCAGCACCCGGGACGGGTCAGCCCAGTCCGGAGTGGACTACAACCCCAAGAGCAGAGTCCTCAAGTTCAACCCTGGTCAGTAAGACTTAATGAGGAGGAGCATTATGGGTAGTGAAGTACATCTGTCTACAAGAACTTCATAGCCAATCACACTGCTCTTTAGTGATTGTTCAGACTTGGTGCTGTGCATTTTTAGTCACCCCAGTTTCAAAGGGATTTTGACAGGAAATGGAATATGTTTTTACATGATTGAAGGATGTTACATCACATAAGTAAACATGACTCAACTTTTTATTTTTTTATCTATCCATAAAGGCATGGACCACATCATGTTCAATGTGGAGATTCTGTCCAATGAGGACAGAGAGTGGCACGAGTCCTTCTCATTGGTCCTCGGTCCTGACGACCCAGTGGAGGCGGTGCTTGGAGAGATCACCACGGCAACAGTCACCATCCTGGACCAGGAAGCTGCGGGGAGTCTCATCCTTCCGGCCACGCCTATTGTAAGGCACATGGCTCATTCACATTTAAATGGAAATGGTTTAGTATTATGCTTATTACAAAATCATTCAGGTAAAATGACCTCATGTAAAGTTGTAAATTGAAATTGTAAATGAATTCTTTAAAGATTGTAGCATGTTTTCTGAGATGAATCCTATCTTGAGATTGACTTGTAATGATTCTGTCAGTGCTCTCTGACAGCTAACTGTCTTTCATCAAAATGGAACTATGAACTTTAACCTCACTGTCACTCCCCCAGGTGGTATCTCTGTCAGACTATGATAACGTGGCTGAGGTGTCCAGGGAGGGCAGTAAGAAGCAGCCGTCGCCCGGTTACCCCCTGGTGTGTGTGACGCCCTGTGACCCCCACTACCCCAAATACTCTGTGATGAGGGAGCGCTGCGACGAGGCAGGCATCAACCAGACCTCTGTTCACTTCTCCTGGGAGGTGGCTGCCCCTACCGACACCAACGGGGCCAGGTCACCCTTCGAGACCGTCACTGATACCACACCCTATACTGGTGTTAACCATATGGTGAGTAGTGGTAGTAGTAGTAGTAGTAGTAGTAGGAGGAGGAGGAGGAGGAGGAGGAGGAGGAGGAGGAGGAGGCAGTAGCGGCAGTAGCGGCAGTATCGGTAGCGGCAGCGGTAACAGCGGTAGCGGCAGCGGTAACAGCGGAAGCGGTAACAGCAGTAGCGGAAGCGGTAGCGGAAGCGGTAGCGGTAACAGCAGTAGAAGTATTATTAGTATATTAACCATAAAGTGAGTACGGATTGGAAGTTGTGAGTAGAATGTAGAAGTTCTGTTTGTTGTGTGTGAAGAGAGAGTTCTGTTTGTTGTGTGTCCCGGGCTTCTGTGTATGAGCTACAACTGGTGGTTCCACATGCATGATTGATGATGAAGATTGCTGATGAAGATTGATTGACTGTCTGTATTTAATCAACAGGTCCTGGACAGTATCTATTTCTCTCGGCGATTCCATGTACGCTGTGTGGCTCAGGCCCGGGACAAGTCCGGCCATCTTGGAACACCCCTGAGGAGTAACATAGCAACCATCGGCACCGAGTGTTCCATCTGCCACACCCCCGTTACCACGGGAACCGCCAGAGGTTTCCAGGCCCAGTCGTTCATCGCCACGCTGAAGTACCTGGACGTCAAACACAAGAGGCATCCGAACCGGTGAGCAGGGAGGCATTCACACAAGTAAACATACACACATACACACATACACACAGGCACTCACACAGGCACGCATGTACATACACAAATAGTGATGGGGGAAATCGATACGGTTACATATCTGGATTTTATTTTTGATGGTATATCACAACATTATTTTGAGATAGTAGGCTGTACCTGCACCTTCATCTTATTTTGTATACTTTTATTTATCAGACTGTTTATTTACCTGAATATAATAGCGGGAAAACAACTCCATATGGTCTATAATAGTTCTAGAACACCTCCATATGGTCTATAATAGTTCTAGAACACCTCCATATGGTCTATAATAGTTCTAGAACACCTCCATATGGTCTATAATAGTTCTAGAACACCTCCATATGGTCTATAATAGTTCTAGAACACCTCCATATGGTCTATAATAGTTCTAGAACACCTCCATATGGTCTATACTAGTTCTAGAACACCTCCATATGGTCTATAATAGTTCTAGAACACCTCCATGTGGTCTATAATAGTACTATAACACCTCCATATGGTCTATAATATGGTCTATAATAGTTCTAGAACACCTCCATATGGTCTATAATAGTTCTAGAACACCTCCATATGGTCTATAATAGTTCTAGAACACCTCCATATGGTCTATAATAGTTCTAGAACACCTCCATATGGTCTATACTAGTTCTAGAACACCTCCATATGGTCTATAATAGTTCTAGAACACCTCCATATGGTCTATAATAGTTCTAGAACACCTCCATATGGTCTATAATAGTTCTAGAACACCTCCATATGGTCTATAATAGTTCTAGAACACCTCCATATGGTCTATAATAGTTCTAGAACACCTCCATGTGGTCTATAATAGTTCTAGAACACCTCCATATGGTCTATAATAGTTCTAGAACACCTCCATATGGTCTATAATAGTTCTAGAACACCTCCATATGGTCTATACTAGTTCTAGAACACCTCCATATGGTCTATAATAGTTCTAGAACACCTCCATGTGGTCTATAATAGTACTATAACACCTCCATATGGTCTATAATATGGTCTATAATAGTTCTAGAACACCTCCATATGGTCTATAATAGTTCTAGAACACCTCCATGTGGTCTATAATAGTTCTAGAACACCTCCATACGGTCTATAATAGTTCTAGAACACCTCCATATGGTCTATAATATGGTCTATAATAGTTCTAGAACACCTCCATATGGTCTATAATAGTTCTAGAACACCTCCATATGGTCTATAATAGTTCTAGAACACCTCCATATGGTCTATAATAGTTCTAGAACACCTCCATATGGTCTATAATAGTTCTAGAACACCTCCATATGGTCTATAATATGGTCTATAATAGTTCTAGAACACCTCCATATGGTCTATAATAGTTCTAGAACACCTCCATATGGTCTATAATAGTTCTAGAACACCTCCATATGGTCTATAATAGTTCTAGAACACCTCCATATGGTCTATAATAGTTCTAGAACATCTCCATATGGTCTATAATAGTTCTAGAACACCTCCATATGGTCTATAATAGTAGAACACCTCCATATGGTCTATAATAGTTCTAGAACACCTCCATATGGTCTATACTAGTTCTAGAACACCTCCATATGGTCTATAATAGTTCTAGAACACCTCCATATGGTCTATAATAGTTCTAGAACACCTCCATATGGTATATAATAGTTCTAGAACACCTCCATATGGTCTATAATAGTTCTAGAACACCTCCATATGGTCTATAATAGTTCTAGAACACCTCCATATGGTCTATAATAGTTCTAGAACACCTCTATATGGTCTATAATAGTTCTAGAACACCTCCATATGGTCTATAATAGTTCTAGAACACCTCCATATGGTCTATAATAGTTCTAGAACACCTCCATGTGGTCTATAATAGTTCTAGAACACCTCCATACGGTCTATAATAGTTCTAGAACACCTCCATATGGTCTATAATATGGTCTATAATAGTTCTAGAACACCTCCATATGGTCTATAATAGTTCTAGAACACCTCCATATGGTCTATAATAGTTCTAGAACACCTCCATATGGTCTATAATAGTTCTAGAACACCTCCATATGGTCTATAATAGTTCTAGAACACCTCCATATGGTCTATAATAGTTCTAGAACACCTCCATATGGTCTATAATAGTTCTAGAACATCTCCATATGGTCTATAATAGTTCTAGAACACCTCCATATGGTCTATAATAGTAGAACACCTCCATATGGTCTATAATAGTTCTAGAACACCTCCATATGGTCTATACTAGTTCTAGAACACCTCCATATGGTCTATAATAGTTCTAGAACACCTCCATATGGTCTATAATAGTTCTAGAACACCTCCATATGGTATATAATAGTTCTAGAACACCTCCATATGGTCTATAATAGTTCTAGAACACCTCCATATGGTCTATAATAGTTCTAGAACACCTCCATATGGTCTATAATAGTTCTAGAACACCTCTATATGGTCTATAATAGTTCTAGAACACCTCCATATGGTCTATAATAGTTCTAGAACACCTCTATATGGTTTATAATAGTTCTAGAACACCTCCATATGGTCTATAATAGTTCTAGAACACCTCCATATGGTCTATAATAGTTCTAGAACACCTCCATATGGTCTATAATAGTTCTAGAACACCTCCATATGGTCTATAATAGTTCTAGAACACCTCCATATGGTCTATAATAGTTCTAGAACACCTCCATATGGTCTATAATAGTTCTAGAACACCTCCATATGGTCTATAATAGTTCTAGAACACCTCCATATGGTCTATAATAGTTCTAGAACACCTCCATATGGTCTATAATAGTTCTAGAACACCTCCATATGGTCTATAATAGTTCTAGAACACCTCCATATGGTCTATAATAGTTCTAGAACACCTCCATATGGTCTATAATAGTTCTAGAACACCTCCATATGGTCTATAATAGTTCTAGAACACCTCCATATGGTCTATAATAGTTCTAGAACACCTCCATATGGTCTATAATAGTTCTAGAACACCTCCATATGGTCTATAATAGTTCTAGAACACCTCCATATGGTCTATAATAGTTTTATAACACTAACCTTGTGTTGTCTTTTCCTTCTGTAGTATCCACATCTCGGTGCAGATCCCCCACCAGGACGGTATGCTGCCCCTAGTGTCCAGCATGCCCCTCCACAACCTGCTCTTCCTGCTGTCAGAGTCCATCTACAGACAACAGCACGTCTGTTCAAACCTGGTCACTCTCAAAGACCTGCAGGGGGTCTCCGGTAAGGACACACGCAGACGCTCTAACGTGTGTTACATCAGACACATGGCACATAAACACACACACACACACTCATGCACACATATACACACGCATACACACACTCTTACAACAAATTATAAACACCCTTCCTCTAACAAAGTATTTGACGTGTCCTCTCTGTGTGTCTGTATGTCTCTCTGTGTGTCTCTGTCCTATCTGTGTGTCTCTGTCCTCTCTGTGTGTCTCTGTCCTCTCTGTGTGTCTCTGTCCTCTCTGTGTGTCTCTGTCCTCTCTCTGTGTGTCTCTGTCCTCTCTCTGTGTGTCTCTGTCCTCTCTGTGTGTCTCTGTCCTCTCTCTGTGTGTCTCTGTCCTCTCTATGTGTGTCTCTGTGTGTCTCTGTCTTGTCTGTGTGTCTCTGTCCTCTCTCCCTGTGTGTCTCTGTCCTCTCTCCCTGTGTGTCTCTGTCCTCTCTCCCTGTGTGTCTCTGTCCTATCTCTCTGTGTGTCTCTGTCCTATCTCTCTGTGTGTCTCTGTCCTCTCTGTGTGTCTCTGTCCTCTCTCCCTGTGTGTCTCTGTCTTCTCTCCCTGTGTGTCTCTGTCTTCTCTGTGTGTCTCTGTCCTCTCTCTGTGTGTCTCTGTCCTCTCTCTGTGTGTCTCTGTCCTCTCTCTGTGTGTCTCTGTCTTCTTTCTCTGTGTGTCTCTGTCCTCTCTCCCTGTGTGTCTCTGTCCTCTCTCCCTGTGTGTCTCTGTCCTCTCTCCCTGTGTGTCTCTGTCCTCTCTCCCTGTGTGTCTCTGTTATCTATGTGTGTCTCTGTCCTCTCCCTGTGTGTCTCTGTCTTCTCTGTGTGTCTCTGTCCTCTCTCCCTGTGTGTCTCTGTCTTGTCTGTGTGTCTCTGTCCTCTCTCTGTGTGTCTCTGTCCTCTCTCTGTGTGTCTCTGTCCTCTCTCTATGTGTCTCTGTCTTCTCTGTCTGTCTCTGTCTTCTTTCTCTGTGTGTCTCTGTCCTCTCTCTGTGTGTGTGTTTCAGAGACAGGTTTCCTGGATGATGTGCAGTATGACAGTATCTCTCTGGGTCCGGGTTATGACAGACCCTACCAGTTCAACCCCAGTGTCCGAGAGGCTCAGAGCATCCAGCTGTACAATCACCTCAACCTGAAGAGCTGTATCTGGACCTTTGATGCCTACTACGACATGACGGAACTCATAGACGTCTGTGGAGGCTCCGTCACTGCCGACTTCCAGGTATGAGACTCCCTGTAGTTCAGATACCATACCCTCTCTAGTGGGTTATCATGTCACAGCTGACTTCCAGGTATGAGACTCCCTGTAGTTCAGATACCATACCCTCTCTAGTGGGTTATCATGTCACAGCTGACTTCCAGGTATGAGACTCCCTGTAGTTCAGATACCATACCCTCTCTAGTGGGTTAACATGTCACAGCTGACTTCCAGGTATGAGACTCCCTGTAGTTCAGATACCATACCCTCTCCAGTGGGTTATCATGTCACAGCCGACTTCCAGGTATGAGACTCCCTGTAGTTCAGATACCATACCCTCTCTAGTGGGTTATCATGTCACAGCTGACTTCCAGGTATGAGACTCCCTCTAGTTCAGATACCATACCCTCTCCAGTGGGTTAACATGTCACTGCCGACTTCCAGGTATGAGACTCCCTCTAGTTCAGATACCATACCCTCTTCTAGTGGGTTATCATGTCACAGTCAACTTCCAGGTATGAGACTCCCTCTAGTTCAGATACCATACCATCTCTAGTGGGTTATCATGTCACAGCCGACTTCCAGGTATGAGACTCCCTGTAGTTCAGATACCATACCCTCTTCTAGTGGGTTATCATGTCACAGCCAACTTCCAGGTATGAGACTCCCTCTAGTTCAGATACCATACCATCTCTAGTGGGTTATCATGTCACAGCCGACTTCCAGGTATGAGACTCCCTGTAGTTCAGATACCATACCCTCTCTAGTGGGTTATCATGTCACTGCTGACTTCCAGGTATGAGACTCCCTCTAGTTCAGATACCATACCATCTCTAGTGGGTTATCATGTCACAGCCGACTTCCAGGTATGAGACTCCCTCTAGTTCAGATACCATACCCTCTCTAGTGGGTTATCATTTTGTTCGCTGTACTCTGCATTTACACAGTTTATTTCCATTATTAAATGCTTGAATAAAATCTACCGTGACTAGTGAACATAATCTTCTCACAGATATCCACAGTGTTATCAGGTCCACAGAGTTATCAGGTCCACAGAGTTATCAGGTCCACAGAGTTATCAGGTCCACAGAGTTATCAGGTCCACAGAGTTATCAGTTCCACAGAGTTATCAGGTCCACATTGTCATCAGGTCCACAGTGTTATCAGGTCCACAGAGTTATCAGGTCCACAGTGTTATCAGGTCCACAGTGTTATCAGGTCCACAGCGTTATCAGTTCCACAGAGTTATCAGGTCCACAGAGTTATCAGTTCCACAGAGTTATCAGGTCCACATTGTCATCAGGTCCACAGTGTTATCAGGTCCACAGAGTTATCAGGTCCACAGTGTTATCAGGTCCACAGTGTTATCAGGTCCACAGAGTTATCAGGTCCACAGTGTTATCAGGTCCACAGTGTTATCAGGTCCACAGTGTTATCAGGTCCACAGCGTTATCAGTTCCACAGAGTTATCAGTTCCACAGAGTTATCAGTTCCACAGCGTTATCAGTTCCACAGCGTTATCAGTTCCACAGAGTTATCAGGTCCACAGAGTTATCAGTTCCACAGCGTTATCAGTTCCACAGAGTTATCAGGTCCACAGAGTTATCAGTTCCACAGAGTTATCAGGTCCACAGTGTTATCAGGTCCACAGTGTTATCAGGTCCACAGAGTTATCAGGTCCACAGTGTTATCAGGTCCACAGTGTTATCAGGTCCACAGAGTTATCAGGTCCACAGTGTCATCAGGTCCACAGTGTCATCAGGTCCACAGAGTTATCAGGTCCACAGTGTTATCAGGTCCACAGTGTTATCAGGTCCACAGTGTTATCAGGTCCACAGAGTTATCAGGTCCACATTGTCATCAGGTCCACATTGTCATCAGGTCCACATTGTCATCAGGTCCACATTGTCATCAGGTCCACATTGTCATCAGGTCCACATTGTTATCAGGTCCACATTGTTATCAGGTCCACAGAGTTATCAGGTCCACAGTGTTATCAGGTCCACATTCAGTGATGTGATCACCGTTTGTATTGTTAGATTCTGGGTTAAACTTGGAACATTGTTACACTCAGAAGTATAGTATCTGAGGAGTGATAGAGACTGGGGTTTTAACATCAGAAGTATAGTATCTGAGGAGTGATAGAGACTGGGTTTTAACATCAGCAGTATAGTATCTGAGGAGTGATAGAGACTGGGGTTTTAACATCAGCAGTATAGTATCTGAGGAGTGATAGAGACTGGGTTTTAACATCAGAAGTATAGTATCTGAGGAGTGATAGAGACTGGGGTTTAACATCAGAAGTATAGTATCTGAGGAGTGATAGAGACTGGGTTTTAACATCAGCAGTATAGTATCTGAGGAGTGATAGAGACTGGGGTTTTAACATCAGCAGTATAGTATCTGAGGAGTGATAGAGACTGGGTTTTAACATCAGAAGTTAATGGTATCTGAGGAGTGATAGAGACTGGGTTTTAACATCAGCAGTATAGTATCTGAGGAGTGATAGAGACTGGGTTTTAACATCAGCAGTATAGTATCTGAGGAGTGATAGAGACTGGGTTTTAACATCAGAAGTTAATGGTATCTGAGGAGTGATAGAGACTGGGTTTTAACATCAGAAGTATAGTATCTGAGGAGTGATAGAGACTGGGGTTTTAACATCAGCAGTATAGTATCTGAGGAGTGATAGAGACTGGGGTTTTAACATCAGCAGTATAGTATCTGAGGAGTGATAGAGACTGGGTTTTAACATCAGAAGTATAGTATCTGAGGAGTGATAGAGACTGGGGTTTAACATCAGAAGTATAGTATCTGAGGAGTGATAGAGACTGGGTTTTAACATCAGCAGTATAGTATCTGAGGAGTGATAGAGACTGGGTTTTAACATCAGCAGTATAGTATCTGAGGAGTGATAGAGACTGGGGTTTTAACATCAGCAGTATATTATCTGAGGAGTGATAGAGACTGGGTTTTAACATCAGCAGTATAGTATCTGAGGAGTGATAGAGACTGGGGTTTTAACATCAGCAGTATAGTATCTGAGGAGTGATAGAGACTGGGTTTTAACATCAGAAGTTAATGGTATCTGAGGAGTGATAGAGACTGGGTTTTAACATCAGCAGTATAGTATCTGAGGAGTGATAGAGACTGGGTTTTAACATCAGCAGTATAGTATCTGAGGAGTGATAGAGACTGGGGTTTTAACATCAGCAGTATAGTATCTGAGGAGTGATAGAGACTGGGTTTTAACATCAGCAGTATAGTATCTGAGGAGTGATAGAGACTGGGTTTTAACATCAGAAGTTAATGGTATCTGAGGAGTGATAGAGACTGGGGTTTTAACATCAGCAGTATAGTATCTGAGGAGTGATAGAGACTGGGTTTTAACATCAGAAGTTAATGGTATCTGAGGAGTGATAGAGACTGGGTTTTAACATCAGCAGTATAGTATCTGAGGAGTGATAGAGACTGGGTTTTAACATCAGAAGTATAGTATCTGAGGAGTGATAGAGACTGGGGTTTTAACATCAGCAGTATAGTATCTGAGGAGTGATAGAGACTGGGGTTTTAACATCAGCAGTATAGTATCTGAGGAGTGATAGAGACTGGGTTTTAACATCAGCAGTATAGTATCTGAGGAGTGATAGAGACTGGGGTTTTAACATCAGCAGTATAGTATCTGAGGAGTGATAGAGACTGGGTTTTAACATCAGAAGTTAATGGTATCTGAGGAGTGATAGAGACTGGGTTTTAACATCAGCAGTATAGTATCTGAGGAGTGATAGAGACTGGGTTTTAACATCAGAAGTTAATGGTATCTGAGGAGTGATAGAGACTGGGTTTTAACATCAGAAGTATAGTATCTGAGGAGTGATAGAGACTGGGGTTTTAACATCAGCAGTATAGTATCTGAGGAGTGATAGAGACTGGGTTTTAACATCAGAAGTATAGTATCTGAGGAGTGATAGAGACTGGGGTTTAACATCAGAAGTATAGTATCTGAGGAGTGATAGAGACTGGGGTTTAACATCAGAAGTATAGTATCTGAGGAGTGATAGAGACTGGGTTTTAACATCAGCAGTATAGTATCTGAGGAGTGATAGAGACTGGGTTTTAACATCAGCAGTATAGTATCTGAGGAGTGATAGAGACTGGGGTTTTAACATCAGCAGTATAGTATCTGAGGAGTGATAGAGACTGGGGTTTTAACATCAGCAGTATAGTATCTGAGGAGTGATAGAGACTGGGGTTTTAACATCAGCAGTATAGTATCTGAGGAGTGATAGAGACTGGGTTTTAACATCAGAAGTTAATGGTATCTGAGGAGTGATAGAGACTGGGTTTTAACATCAGCAGTATAGTATCTGAGGAGTGATAGAGACTGGGTTTTAACATCAGCAGTATAGTATCTGAGGAGTGATAGAGACTGGGGTTTTAACATCAGCAGTATAGTATCTGAGGAGTGATAGAGACTGGGTTTTAACATCAGCAGTATAGTATCTGAGGAGTGATAGAGACTGGGTTTTAACATCAGAAGTTAATGGTATCTGAGGAGTGATAGAGACTGGGGTTTTAACATCAGCAGTATAGTATCTGAGGAGTGATAGAGACTGGGGTTTTAACATCAGCAGTATAGTATCTGAGGAGTGATAGAGACTGGGTTTTAACATCAGAAGTATAGTATCTGAGGAGTGATAGAGACTGGGTTTTAACATCAGCAGTATAGTATCTGAGGAGTGATAGAGACTGGGGTTTTAACATCAGCAGTATAGTATCTGAGGAGTGATAGAGACTGGGGTTTTAACATCAGCAGTATAGTATCTGAGGAGTGATAGAGACTGGGTTTTAACATCAGCAGTATAGTATCTGAGGAGTGATAGAGACTGGGTTTTAACATCAGCAGTATAGTATCTGAGGAGTGATAGAGACTGGGTTTTAACATCAGAAGTTAATGGTATCTGAGGAGTGATAGAGACTGGGGTTTTAACATCAGCAGTATAGTATCTGAGGAGTGATAGAGACTGGGTTTTAACATCAGAAGTTAATGGTATCTGAGGAGTGATAGAGACTGGGTTTTAACATCAGAAGTTAATGGTATCTGAGGAGTGATAGAGACTGGGGTTTTAACATCAGCAGTATAGTATCTGAGGAGTGATAGAGACTGGGTTTTAACATCAGAAGTTAATGGTATCTGAGGAGTGATAGAGACTGGGTTTTAACATCAGCAGTATAGTATCTGAGGAGTGATAGAGACTGGGTTTTAACATCAGAAGTTAATGGTATCTGAGGAGTGATAGAGACTGGGTTTTAACATCAGAAGTTAATGGTATCTGAGGAGTGATAGAGACTGGGTTTTAACATCAGCAGTATAGTATCTGAGGAGTGATAGAGACTGGGTTTTAACATCAGAAGTTAATGGTATCTGAGGAGTGATAGAGACTGGGTTTTAACATCAGCAGTATAGTATCTGAGGAGTGATAGAGACTGGGTTTTAACATCAGAAGTTAATGGTATCTGAGGAGTGATAGAGACTGGGTTTTAACATCAGCAGTATAGTATCTGAGGAGTGATAGAGACTGGGTTTTAACATCAGAAGTTAATGGTATCTGAGGAGTGATAGAGACTGGGGTTTTAACATCAGCAGTATAGTATCTGAGGAGTGATAGAGACTGGGTTTTAACATCAGAAGTTAATGGTATCTGAGGAGTGATAGAGACTGGGGTTTTAACATCAGAAGTTAATGGTATCTGAGGAGTGATAGAGACTGGGTTTTAACATCAGAAGTTAATGGTATCTGAGGAGTGATAGAGACTGGGTTTTAACATCAGAAGTTAATGGTATCTGAGGAGTGATAGAGACTGGGTTTTAACATCAGAAGTTAATGGTTATCTGTTGGAGCCAGATGGCTGTGGAATGTTTTAGGTGTAGATCTTTAGATTAAGCCTCATGGGGGTTGAGGTCAGGTCATATTCCCTTAAGGTGAGAAACAATGGTTTATTACCCAATCACTTCCTCTTCCTGTCGGACCATAACAGATGTAAGGACTGGAGAGAAGTAGACAGTGTCTAAGTTGGAGTATATATAACTTGTGGTGGTGGAAACGTGTGTTGTCTGGATACAGCTGTATTGACCCTTTAGGAAGAATTTAAACTTGGTTTCCTGGTGTCCGTAGAATTAGAACCTAACAGTATTACTGTAACCATGGCTACTCTTGTCCCTGTGAATCATCCTTCCATCCCAACCACAGTATGCAAAACAGTCTAGGACTGACTATAGCTGTTGCTGCTGCGTCACCTTATTAATCATGCCATGTTGTGTAACAGTATGTCATGTCATGTCACCTTATGTCATCTGATCTCATGTCGTGTCTTATGTCCCCACCACCCCCAGGTGAGGGACTCGGCCCAGTCGTTCCTGACGGTGCAGGTTCCTCTCTACGTGTCGTATATCTACGTAACAGCTCCCAGGGGCTGGGCCTCTCTGGAACACCACACTGAAATGGAGTTCTCTTTCTTCTACGACACCGTGCTCTGGAGGACAGGTGTGTGTGTGTCTCCTTGGAATTGTTGTGTTTCTATGTAACTCTGTTTAACTGTAGTGTTTCTGTGTACATCCATTTAAGTGGTATGTTTCTGTGGAACTCTGTTTAACTGGTATGTTTCTGTGTAACTCCATTTAACTGGTATGTTTCTGTGTAACTCCATTTAACTGGTATGTTCCTGTGTAACTCTGTTTAACTGGTATGTTTCTGTGTAACTCCATTTAACTGGTATGTTTCTGTGTAACTGTTTAACTGGTATGTTTCTGTGTAACTCTGTATAACTGGTATGTTTCTGTGTAACTCCATTTAACTGGTATGTTCCTGTGTAACTCTGTTTAACTGGTATGTTTCTGTGTAACTCCATTTAACTGGTATGTTCCTGTGTAACTCTGTTTAACTGGTATGTTTCTGTGTAACTCTGTATAACTGGTATGTTTCTGTGTAACTCTGTATAACTGGTATGTTCCTGTGTAACTCTGTATAACTGGTATGTTTCTGTGTAACTCTGTATAACTGGTATGTTCCTGTGTCCACTAGGCATCCAGACAGACAGTGTTCTGTCAGCCAGACTCCAGATCATCAGGATCTACATAAGAGAAGATGGCCGCCTGGTCATCGAGTTCAAAACACACGCCAAGTTCAGGGGTCAGTCCTCAATGACCTGCATACCACTGTATGACCAGCACACAGTAGCATGTAGCCTCCTGTAAAAGCTAAACTAGGAAAACGTCTCATATATTTACAGTTCCTTCAGAAAGTATTCAGACACCTTGATTTTTTCCACATTTTGTTACGTTACAACCTTATCCTAAAATGTATTTAATAGTTTTTTCCCCCTCATCAATCTACACACAATACCCCATAATGAGAGAGCAAAAACATTATTGCTAATTTATAATTACAAAAAAACTGAAATATCATATTTACATAAGTATACAGACCCTTTACTCAGTACTTTGTTGAAGCACTTTTGGCAGCAATTACTGCCTTGAGTCTTCTTGGGTATGACGCTGCAAGCTTGGCACACCTGTATTTGGGGAGTTTCTCCCAGTCTTCTCTGCAGATCCTCTCAAGTTCTGCCAGGTTGGATGGGGAGCGTTGCTGCACTATTTTCAGGTCTCTCCAGAGATGTTTGATTGGGTCCAAGTCTGGGCTCTGGCTGGGTCACTCAAGGACATTCAGAGACTTGTCCCGAAGCCACTCCTGCGTTGTTTTGGCTGTGTGCTTAGGGTCGTTATCCTGTTGGAAGGTGAACCTTCACCTCAGTCTGAGGTCCTGAGCACTCTGGAGCAGGTTTTCATCAAGGATTTCTCTCTACTTTGCTTCATTCATCTTTCCCTCGATCCTGACTAGTCTCTTAGTCTCTGCCACCGAAAAACATCCCCACAGCATGATGCTGCCACCAACATGCTTAACCGTAGGGATGGTGCCAGGTTTCCTACAGACGTGACGCTTGGCATTCAGGCCCGCAGAGAATCTTGTTTCTCATGGTCTGAGAGTCTTTAGGTGCCTTTTGGCAAACTCCAAGTCAGCTGTCATGTGCCTTTTACTGAGGAGTGGCTTCCGTCTGGCCACTCTAGCATAAAGGCCTGATTGGCGGAGTGCTGCAAAGATGGTTGTACTTCTGGAAAGTTTTCCCGTCTCCACAGAGGAACTCTTGAGCTCTGTCAGAGTGACCATTTGGTTTTTGGTCACCTTCCTGACCATGGCCCTTCTCTCCCGATTGTTCAGTTTGGCCGGGCGACCAGCTCAAGGAAAAAGTATAGTTGGTTTCAAACTTCTTCCATTTAAGAATTATGGAGGGCATTGTGTTCATGGGGACCTTCAACGCTGCAGAATTGTTTGGGTACCCTTCTTCAGATCTGTGCCTCGACACAATCCTCTCGGAGCTCAACGGACAATTCCTTCGACCTCATTGCTTGGTTTTTGCTCTGACATGCACTGTCAACTGTGGAATCTTTTATAGACAGTTGTGTGCCTTTCCAAATCATGTCCAATCAATTGAATTTACCATAGATGGACTCCAATCAAGTTGTAGAAACATCTCAAGGATGATCAATGTAAACAGGATGCACGCAAGCTCAATTTTGAGTCTCATAGCAAAGGGTCTAAATACTTATGTAAGTAAGGTATTTCTGTTTTCTGTTTTTATATGATTCGGTAAA